>NC_142536.1:8080000-8217500 GCF_056151865.1 Erythranthe guttata
TATGTGGAGACGAATGAGAAAGCGGCGACGGCAATGAGCGGCGACGGCAATGAGCGGCGATGGCGCGGCGACGGCAACGACGGAGGGGGAAGGTTGGAATTTTCGGAGAGAGTTGAGGAAGAGGTGGAGAAGATGAAAGTGATAGAGGTGGGCAAATAATTAAGGTTATAGTAGTTGAGGGTATATTTGTCTTCTCACACTAGTAGAGAGGGGTCTCACTAATTAAGAACGAAATTTGGGTGTAGGATTTTTTTTAAAAGTCTATTGAATTTACATCAAAATATTTTCCATTTGAGTTGTATATTTCATATTTTCCGTCTAAAATAAGCCCT
This sequence comes from Erythranthe guttata, assembly GCF_056151865.1. NCBI lineage: Eukaryota > Viridiplantae > Streptophyta > Magnoliopsida > Lamiales > Phrymaceae > Erythranthe > Erythranthe guttata. The sequence goes on from NC_142536.1 coordinate 8,080,333, forward strand.
AAATTTATTTATTTATTGTGGGATATGTGGCTCTTACGTGTTCGCTATCATCACCACATCTTTATCACTGCAAGTCAATGACTCAATATTAATTGACTTGGTTTAGACACGGCCAGGGGTCGGTTCACAGTTTACTTTTTCCGGAATCGGAACCGGCCCGTACTACGCATGGTTCGGCAGGTCGGGCCGGTCCGCCGGTTCACTCTGATTCCGGGCTTATCCAGGCCAGTTCTAGGCCGGCCCAGAAATTAAAAGAATTACTTTTAAATAGGAAAAAAAACAAAAGAAAATAAATAAAATGAGTTAAACTTAATTTTATAGAAATAATGGGGTGTGAGAGTATTTATCGGTAAACATTGGGGGGGGGATTCAAAAAATAACAAATAACGGCCGGTTCACTGGGACGGTTCAGGCTTTTTTTTTTAATTTTTTTTTCTTTTTAAATTTGGGTGAACCTATTTCTAGAACCGGGCCCGGCCCGAGGGACACGGGCCGGTTCACAGTTTCAGGACTGGTTTACCGGTCAACGGGCCGGTTCGGGCCGGTTCCGGGCTGAAAACCGGCCCATGACATGTCTAACTAGGTTTGTCGGCAAGCTCATATGCCTTTTTTTTTTCCTTTTCTCTGATATGCCTTATTTATGCATAAATTATAATATTATATTATATTCCTTCAGACTGCAATCTTCTTCTTAGAAACAGCAAAGAAAAAACCAAAAAAAAAAAGAAGTAAAAGTAAATTCTCAAAATTTACCTAAAAAACATACTGGGGCCTTTAATAATATGAAATGCTAATTGCAGCGAAACTTTTACTGAAACTTGGCTTATTTGCAGCGGTAGTCTCATTTGTCAATTTTCTAACTTTCTAAAAAATCGAAACTCACTCAACTAAAAAAAGTCGAAAACTTAGAATATGAAGGTCGTTCGACAAATTCGAAACCAAACAACATTTTTTCTTATGACCGATCCACGTTACTTTTACATGGTAAAAACGAAGAAAAAAAAATGAAGGGAGGGATCGTGCTGTGCAGCACGTGGGGTATAAAAAGGAAAGAAAAATGTTGAAGTACCCATCCCCTAGAGCACGGGAATCTAGGTTTTAGTTTTTTTTTTCTTTCTTTTTCTTTTTTTTTTGTTTACTTTATTCCTTTGGTAGGGTGATGATGTGATTTTGACTTTCTTTGACGATGAATATGCAAACGTGTACAATAATCCCAATATGTGTTATCATGTTCCTTAAATAATTACAAAATTTGATATTTAAATTAAAAAAATATATTAAAAAAAAAGCCCCAGCTTCCCCGCCTCCCCCGCCACATCGAAATTTAATCTTCGGGACTTTTTCCGAACTCGAAGAAGCACCCATAATCCCTTTCCCCTTGTCCTGACGTGCCATATGTAAAAAATAAACATATTAATTATTTAATTAAAAAAAAATATTAAAAAAAATAAAAAAATAAAAATAAATAAATAAAACATGAAGTTCCTGTTCTGCAGAACACGGGAACTTGAAGCTTCAAGTTCGCATGTTCTGCAGAACGGGAACTTCATGTTTTTGAGTCCTCCGCTCTGCAGAGCACGGGAACATGAAGATTATTCAAGTTCTCGTGTTCTTCAGCACGGGGGATTCATATTTTAATTTTTTTTCCGAAAATAAAGTTTAAAAAGTTTTTTGAGCTTCCCGTTCAACAGTGCACGAAAACTTGAAGAAAGTTCAAGTTTCCGTGCTCTGCAGAACGTGAAGTTCAAAAAACTTGAATCCACCGTTCTACAGAGCATGGATACTTGAAGTTTCTTCAAGTGTTCGTGCTCTTTTGAACGGTGGCTTCAAAAAAAAATTTCACAAATTGGCTAGGTCTAATCCTTAACGGGGCATTTTTTTTTTACAATATTTCGGGTTTTTTTTTCAAAATTGTGGTGATTTTATAATTGATTTCATAAATACAATAAAGCGTCAATTGAAATGACGCTCTTTAAGGACCGTCGGATTGAGCTAGGATCAACGGCCATGCTCTCCAATTTTGTCCTCTTAATCGGACGTTCAGGGATTGATTAAAAGATCTGATGGCCCTTAAAACGCGTCGTTTTGAACGACGCGCTTTGACCTGTCAGATGGTTGAACACGTCAGTTCAAATCGCGCGTTTTAAGGGCCGTCCAATTCTTCTTGATCCAACAACCGTGATTTCGGCTGAATATATATATATATATATATATATATATATATATATATATATATATATATCCCTTAAACAATTAGAACTCACCCACATTTGCTCCATTTGCTCCCTTTTTCCCAATTGTTACCCCCTTAGATGGAGACATCCACTATAACTCGAGTGTGGCCGAGTTATAGTTGAAGTGGTGCCAAGAATTATTGGCACAATGCATGCTACACATGGGCCAAACGGTGGCCGAGAGATGGGCAAGTATTGAGGTGCTTGGCCGAGAATTACAAGGCAAGGGTTTCGAGTGATTGGCAAGCATTGAGATGCTTGGCCGAGAAAGGCATGGCAAGTGTGGGCAAGGCAATCGGGCTGGATAGCAAGCGTACGGGCATAATCGATCCTTGGGCGTGCGCGCGCGCCGATTGGGCAAGCTGGGTAGCTAATTGACTTGGGAAGTTACGGAAGGCAGTTGCGGAGTGGTTGGCATCAGCAATGACTTACAAAACCGTCCCTTTTATGTTGTATTAGTAAGCCAAGTGGCAGGCCTGCGTGCCGCCATGTTCCCCTTGGCAGTTTAGTGGGTAAACTGCATTGTACCTTGTATTTATAAGCCCTTGAGTGCACAAATCCGATCCATTCAGATAGAGGGACTCAGATTGCAATTGTTAGCATCTATTGTGAGGATTCATTGTGTGCACCAATGGCTTTCCTTGTATTATTCGTGAGTGAATCAATAAAGGTTGAGCGTTGCTCGTAAATTGCTTGTATTGTTCGATTTCCGCTGCATACTTGTTATTGTTGCTATTTATTTGATACAACAATAGTGCAATACGTTTGTGTGAAGAATCGTTGAGTGGGCTGACTGATTTAGTGCGTAAATCAGGCCGTATGGTGGGAAAATTTTTGATTATTAATTAACCCCTGTAACAGTTGGTATCAGAGCCAGGTTCTCGGGTTCTGAACGGTGTTCTCTGACATGGAAGATTCGGGTTCTTCCTCAATGATGAATCCTACGCGCACAGCGTTGCTCGATTTGGAAGCGAGATTTCAACCTCTTGAGACTCTTGTTGGGCCGCCCGCTGATCTGAGAGCAGCCCCTATTCTCCAACAACTTGTTGATGGGCAACAAGCATTCGAACGGCTATCCAAATCTATAGCCGGTCTACCAGAGTTTGTGGAGACTAGGATGGCAAGTGATGCCGAAGATCTCAGGTTACTAAGTGATGCGGTTGAAGCCAAGTTTGAGACGTTATTGACGGATTTGGATGTGGTGAAGCGGGCGATTCATGAGGGGACATCGAGTGCTGTTGAGGGCAGATCATCGTCGTCCAAGGTACGGGTGCCTGAACCCGCTACGTTTGGTGGTGCACGTAGCGCAAAGGAGTTAGAAAACTTCCTTTGGGACATGGAGAACTATTTAAAGGAAGCAAATGTGTCTGACCAAGAGAAGGTGACCATTACAAGCATGTACTTGTCGGGTGATGCGAAAATGTGGTGGCGAGCACGTCTTTCCGACGATGCTAGTGCCAATAGGGACAAAATTGAAACCTGGGAAACGTTGAAAAAGGATTTGAAAGAACAATTCCTCCCTTGCAACACGAGTTGGTTGGCAAGGAAATCCCTACGTCAATTGAAGCATAAGAGGTCCGTTCGTGAGTACGTGAAGGACTTCAGTTCCTTGGTGCTTGACATTAGGGATATGTCAGAGGAGGAAAAGATATTTAACTTTATGGCTGGTTTGCAACCTTGGGCACAATCTGAGTTGCGGAGGCAAGGCGTGAAGGATCTGCCGGGAGCAATTGCCGCTGCAGATCGCCTTGTTGATTACAAGACGGTTGGTGCCAAGGATGCTGAAAATAAAGAATCCGCGAAGGATAAGGGCAAGACCAAGAAATCGGGTGGAAAGTTTGGCCGAGATGGGAAATTCAAGGCCAAGAAGAATTTTGAGAAGCCCACGGGAACGGCCAAACCCGCGGGGCAATTGTCCGTTAACAAGGAAAACAAAGGCTGTTTCTTGTGTAACAGTGACCATCGAATGAGGGATGGCCCTAAACGAAGCAAATTGAATGCTTTGATGCTGCAATCGGATGGAGATGGTGATGACCCTAAGCAAGTCAACCCCATCCAGTTGTTGAATGCCTTGACGGTCGAGAAGGTACCTAGCAACCCCAAAGGTTTGATGTATGTCGAAACTTTGCTGAACGGTATGAAAGTGATGGCCATGGTGGATTCGGGTGCAACGTACAACTTTGTTGCCGTTCGAGAGATTGGAAAGATGGATCTGAATCTCTCACAACATGCAAGTAGAATTAAAGCCGTAAATTCAGAAGCCAAGCCGGTGAGGGGTTTGACCAATGTAGAGTTGTGCATTAGTCCTTGGCGTGGGCAGTGCTCATTTACTGCCGTACCACTAGACGATTTTGACGTTATTTTGGGGCAAGACTTTCTATTGTCGGCCCGTGTTGGTGTCATACCTTTCCTGAGTGGATTGTTGTTCATGGATCCTAGTTGTCCATGTTTCGTGAAGGGAACGTTCGTGAAGAAGGTCAAAGAGAAGAAATCTGAGGGCTTATTGTCGGCATTGCAACTAAAGGCAGGTCTAAGACATGGTGAGCCAACCTGCCTGGCTGCACTGGTCGAAATCAAGCCGGATGTGTACCAAGAAGTGCCGGATGCAGTTGCTGAATTGCAGGTTGAATTCGACGATGTGATGCCTCCTGAATTACCGAGAGAGTTGCCGCCTCGGCGAGCCATTGACCATAAGATTGAGTTGGAACTGGGGGCCAAGCCGCCAGCACAAGCACCGTACCGGATGTGTCCTTTGGAGTTGGCTGAGCTTAGAAGGCAGCTGGACGATTTGCTGAGTGCGGGTCTCGTGCAACCTTCCAAAGCTCCTTATGGTTTGCCGGTTCTGTTGCAGAAGAAGCACGACGGTTCAATGAGGATGTGTGTAGACTATCGGGCACTGAATAAGGTTACTATAAAAAATGAGTATCATATTCCTAATGCGCTGGATCTTTTCGACCAGTTGGCAAGGTGATATGATCCAGCCATGCATCGAGGTTAATGCCGAGCTGACCAAAGTGCAGACTCTCAGTGTGAATATTGATGAGATGGCGGTGCCTAAAGAGATGCTTCATCCATTCTCTATACAGAGGTTGGACGCATTGGGAATTTGAGCTACAAAATATCCATGTTCGTACACATTTCAATGGCTGCAAGATGGTGTGTTCTGCGATGTGGTGCAGAGATGTGTAAGTTTGCTACCGAACAGAGAGATCGATTATGAGATCGATTTTGTTTATACTCCTTGTGATATTTGTCCGGATTCGAGGACGAATCCTTTTAAAGAGGGGGAGTATGATACGATCCACACAAGCTCAAAGATGAAGAATTGGAAGAAGAGAAAGCGAGTGAGATTAATGGAGCTGTTCGTGTTGGAGTTGAAGAGTAAATGCTTGAATCAGACCTTTGAAGAGTCGTTGTTGAGGAATTGGAAAAAAAGGAAGAGGAAAATTCGTTGGACAAGTCGAATTCCATGCATCCGAGATTCTCGCCTATTCTGGCAGAGTTTACCATTCGAGTTATAACTCTCGCATCTGAAGTCCATTTAAGCTGATTCAAAATGATTCAGAAAGCTAACTGAAAGATCTACAACTTTTATGTTTTGAGAGAAGAGATATTCGAAGTGTAACAGTGTCGAAATTGAACTTTAATTGCATGCACGTGCACAGCCCAATGTCGCGAGTTAAGAAGGGTGATCGAGAAGTCGACTTGAAGATCAAGTTATCTAATATAATTATGGACGTTTTTTAATTTAGGTTTTATTATGTTTTTATTATTTTAGAGTCTTTTATGGTTAGGATTTGCTTATTTACAAGTTTCTTTATTATAGTTTAGGTAGGAGTCATTTTCCTTGTGAAAAATGAGTCTTTTTAGCACTTATAAATAGGTTGCCAATTTGGCTTATTTTAATGGCCGAAATTTAATGATATTTTGAGTATTTGGTGAGGTTAATTCTCCTTCGCTGTTCTACAGCAATCTTCGGGATTTTACAAGTGGATTCTTGTAATTTTCTTAGCGCCATAATATTGGTTTCTGGTTCTTTATAACCACGGGGTCGATATTATAATTCACCTTGATAATAATGGTTTCTAGCTCTTTATATCTATGGCGTCATTATTCCTTGCTTCTGCCAAACTTGAATCTTTGTTTTTGGATGATTTCGATCTTGCTTCCGCGTAAGGTATTGGGTCTCGTAACAAGTTCTACGGGGTTCGTATCAGTTACCAACTCGGATGATTTCGATCTTGCTTCCGCGAATGGTAAACTCTGCCAGAATAGGCGAGAATCTCGGATGTATGGAACCTATTTATAAGTGCAATTAAAGTTCAATTTCGACACTGTTACACTTCGAATATCTCTTATCTCAAAACATAAAAGTTGTAGATCTTTCAGTTAGCTTTCCGAATCATTTTGAATCAGCTTAAATGGACTTCAGATGCGAGAGTTATAACTCGAATGGTAAACTCTGCCAGAATAGGCGAGAATCTCGGATGCATGGAATTCGACTTGTCAAACGAATTTTCCTCTTCCTTTTTCTTCAAATTCCTCAACAACGACTCTTCAAAGGCCTGATTCAAGCCTTTACTCTTCAACTCCAACACGAACAGCTCCATTAATCTCACTCGCTTTCTCTTCTTCCAATTCTTCATCTTTGAGCTTGTGTGGATCGTATCATACTCCCCCTCTTTAAAAGGATTCGTCCTCGAATCCGGACAAATATCACAAGGAGTATAAACAAAATCGATCTCATAATCGATCTCTCTGTTCGGTAGCAAACTTACACATCTCTGCACCACATCGCAGAACACACCATCTTGCAGCCATTGAAATGTGTACGGACATGGATACTTTGTAGCTCGAATTCCCAATGCGTCCAACCTCTGTATAGAGAATGGATGAAGCATCTCTCTAGGCACCGCCATCTCATCAACATTCACACTGAGAGTATGCACTTTGGTCAGCTCGGCATTAACCTCGATGCATGGCTGGATCATATCACAAGGGCACGGTTTTACACAAAGATAGATCTTCGGGCTGGATATTGGAAAGTTCGTGTGGCACAAGGTGATGAGGCAAAGACAACTTGTGTGACGAGATATGGATCGTACGAGTTCTTGGTTATGCCTTTCGGCTTAACCGATGCTCCCGCAACTTTTTGCAACCTCATGAATGATGTGTTGTACGAGTTTCTTGATCGTTTTGTGGTGGTATATCTTGATGATATCGTGGTTTATTCTGAATCGTTGGGCGAGCATGTTGGGCATATGCGGGTTGTATTCTTGAAGTTGAGGGAGTACAAGTTGTATGCCAAGAAGGAGAAGTGTGATTTATGTCGGGAAGAAATCTCATTCCTTGGCCACATCATTATCCAAGGAAAGATCAAGATGGATATGAAGAAGGTACGGGCTGTGACTGATTGGCCCGCTCCTTCGAAAGTGGTTGAGTTGCATTCGTTTTTAGGTTTGGCAAACTACTATCGAAGGTTTATCAATAGGTATTCAAAGATCGTGAATCCTTTGACGGATCTTTTGAAGAAGGATCAGAAGTGGGAATGGACTTCAGATTGTGATGGTTCGTTTGAAAAATTGAAGGGTGCTATATCTTCGGAACTAGTACTGAAGTTGCCCGAGTTCGACAAACCGTTTGAGTTGCAAACGGATGCTTCTGACCGTGCTATTGGAGGTGTGTTGGTGCAAGACAAGCATCCCGTTGCCTTTGAAAGTAGAAAGCTGAAAGATGCTGAGATGCGGTACAATACTCATGAGAAGGAAATGACGGCAGTGGTGCATTGTTTGGATGCTTGGAAACATTACTTGTTGGCTACGAAGTTTGTGGTTGTCACCGACAATGTGGCAAACACATACTTCAAGGCTCAAAAGAAATTGTCGCCGAAACAAGCAAGATGGCAAGAATTCTTGGGTGAATTTGATTTCGAGTGGGTACATCGACCGGGAAAGCATAACGACGTGGCTGATGCACTGAGTAGGAAAGTCGTTGAATCCTACGTTAGTGCCTTGACTCGTGTGGAGTCTGATTTTCTTGAACGGGTTCGAGAGGTAGTCAAGACTGATTTGGTCTACCAAAAGATGGCTGAGCAAGTACGGGCTGGACAAATTCGGAAATATTGGCTAGAGGATGGGCTGTTGTTTGCTAAGGGTGGTCGTGCTTATGTGCCAAGCAGCTCCCTTAGGCGTGAACTATTGCGGGAAACACATGATCCGACGTGGGCTGGTCATCCCGAAATTGACAGGATGTTGGCCCTTCTAGCACGATCGTATAATTGGCCAAAGATGGAGTTTGACGTTGAGGCATACGTCAAGACTTGTCTAGTTTGTCAACTAGACAAAACCGACAAGAAGAAGGAGGCCGGTCTATTGCAGCCTCTGCCCATTCCGGAGAGGCCTTGGCAATCGGTTTCGATGGACTTTGTGTCGGGATTTCCGAAAGTGAACGGCAACGCTTCTACCTTTGTGATCATTGACTGTTTCTCAAAGTATGGGATTTTTATTGCTGCACCAATGGCTTGTCCGGCTGATGTAGCTGTTGAGTTATTTTTGAAGAACGCTGTGAAGTATTTTGGAATTCCCGAAGACATTATCAGCGATCGGGATACTCGGTTTACGGGCCGTTTCTAGACAGCGCTCTTCAACATGTTGGGGGACTGAGTTGAAGTTTTCTATGGCAAATCATCCACAGACGGATGGACAGACGAAGCGGGTGAATGCCGTGTTGGAAGATTATCTTCGGCATTATGTTAGCGCTAGCCAGAAGGATTGGGTCGGTTTGCTTGATACAGCCCAATTCTGCTACAATCTTCACAAGTCTTCAGCTACTGGGATGAGCCCGTTTGAGTTGGTGTACGGGCAGCAACCAATGGTGCCGCATGAGGTGGCATTGCAGCGTACCGGAGGGAAGTGTCGTGCTGCATATCGCTTTGCTCGTGCTAGACAAGAATTGCTAGACGAGGCAAATCATAGTTTGATGAAAGCACAAGCGAGGATGAAGAAGTATGTTGATGCTCATCGAAGAGACGTGGAGTTTCAAGTTGGTGATCAGGTGTTGCTGAAATTAACGCCTCAAATTTGGAAGAAGATTAGTTCCAAATCAGTGCACCGTGGGTTGGTGACAAAGTATGACGGTCCTTTTGAAGTGGTGTCAAAAGTTGGTCGAGTTGCTTATCGTTTGAAGTTGCCGGACAGATTGAAAGTGCATCCTACGTTTCATGTGAGTTTTTTGTAGAAGTTCAACCAAGATTTACTTGATGAAAGTCGGAAGCAAACGAAGAGAGCCCCACCAGTGGTCCGAAAGGAATTTGAGAGAGAAATTCAGCAAATTCTGGACCACAAGACCCAAGGTCAAAGCAAGAAGAACCGGCGGACTGAATTTTTAATACATTGGAAAAATTCAGAGGTGGCCGATGCTACTTGGGAGAAGGAAGTGAATCTGTGGCAGTTTGAAGACGAGTTGGCAATGTATTGGAAAAATCTGAAGCGAGTGAACAGTTCGACGAGGGCGTCGAACACCGTTGGTGGGGGAGGTCTGTTACCCCCTTAGACGGAGACATCGACTATAACTCAAGTGTGGTCGAGTTATAGTTGAAGTGGTGCCAAGAAGTGTTGGCACAAGGCATGCTACACATGGGCCAAACGGTGGCCGAGAGATGGGCAAGTATTGAGGTGCTTGGCCGAGAATTACAAGGCAAGGATTTCGATTGATTGGCAAGCATTGAGATGCTTGGCCGAGAAAGGCATGGCAAGTGTGGGCATGGCAGGCGGGCTGGATAGCATGCGTGCGGGCATAATCGATCCTTGGGCGCGCGCGCGCCGATTGGGCAAGCCGGGCAGCTAATTGACTTAGGAAGTTACGGAAGGCAGTTGCGGAGCGATTGGCATCAGCAATGACTTAGAAAACCGTCCCTTTTATGTTGTATTAGTGGCTGGCCTGCGTGCCGCCATGTGTCCCTTGGTATTTTAGTGGGTAAACTGCATTGTGCCTTCTATTTATAGGCCCTTGAGTGCACAAGTCCGACCCATTGAGATAGAGGGACTCAGATTGCAATTGTTAGCATCTGTTGTGAGGATTCGTTGTGTGCACCAAGGGCTTTCCTTGTATTATTCGTGAGTGAATCAATAAAGGTTGAGCGTTGCTCGTAAATTGCTTGTGTTGTTCGATTTCCGCTGCATACTTGTTATTGTTGCTATTTATTTGATACAACAATGGTGCAATACGTTTGTGCGAAGAATCGTTGAGTGGGCTGACTGATTTAGTGCGTAAATCAAACCGTACGGTGGAAAAATTTTCGATTATAAATTAACCCCTATAACACCAACCAACGTGAGTTCTTTTTCTCTCTCCTTTTTTTTTGTTAATTATTATTTATTATTGTTTAATTGGTATTTTGCTAATTTATATTTTAATTAATGTAGGTAATTTTAATTAATTTCAGCAGGGTACTTATTGAGGTAAATTTTTTCACTCTTTCAATTATTATTATAGTTAAATAGGATTTTAATTATTAATATAATTTTGTTAAATTTTTATTAATGGTGGATTAATGGAATTTCGATCTAGTAAATTATCAATTAATTTGGAGATAAATTATTTCTTGTATTGTTAAAATATATATAATTTATTATGAAATTCAAATTTTTAATGTTTTTTTTACTTGTTATTTTTATGTTAAACTTTTACTTGTGGTGGATTTAAGAAGGAATGTTTGATTGTGTTTAAATAATTTCTGAAATTTAAATTTTTTTAATGGTTTAAATATGATACGAGTAGAATAATTAGTAGGATAAATTAATTAATTATTAGTGAGTTAGTGGATAAATTGGTAGAATTAGTCATGGCATTAGAATAGGTGTTATCCTCAACAAGGCTACCAACATTGGAACTTAGGTTAAAATCTTACCTTATGAACTATTATGTGGTTTTGTTCGTTTATTGTCTCTTTTTCAACCAGAGTTTTTGTAGAATTTTAGAATTTTCGAACCGTAGACAAGTTTGTTTACTTCTTCCATATTTTATAATTTTAAAGAGACGAATTTTATTGTGTTTTTATCTGTTCAAATTATTGATGTTATTGGTGCTAGTAATCACTGTAAATGTTGTGTGCCATTTTCTTAGTACCATTAATTTATGACCATAAATCGTCTCTTTTACCATGATTAGGGTTTATATTTCAAATTCATGATTGCAAACTATTTGAATTTATGGATATTTAGTCAAAATTCAATATCAATGACTTTAAAATTCTTATTTTTTTCTTTTCAATTTATGAAAATGGTAAAATTACACTTTAGCCCCTCAAGTTTACATCAGTTTCACTTTTGATCCCATGTTTTAATAATTTAACATATTTTCATCTTTTTTTTTTCTTTTTTTTTTAAATAATGGCTGAAATTTAAAATTTGTTGTGTTTTGATTGTTATAATTAGGTGAAATGTAATTTGTGGTTGATTGAGAAGGGATTTACGTTGCTAGCAAATAATAATTATTTGGAGGTATTTATTTGTTATATTTACGTGGCTGAAATTTTCTTCTTCCTGATTTTTGCGCCGGTTTTCAGCGTTGGCCGGCGGTCAATGCCGGTCTCCGGCGTTGATTTTCTTTTTTCATTTTTTCCCCTGATTTTTCCGCCACTGGTTTCGGGCGTTGACTGGCGGTCAACGTTGGTCTGACGTTGACTTTTTCGATTTTTTTTTTCTTTAACATCTTTTCCCCCCTCCCGTTTAAAGAATAATATTGTTGTGATTGCCAGTAATATTAACTATATTACTGTTAAACACAGTAAAATTAACTATATTGCAGTTTAACACAGTAATATTGCTATATTAATCTCTAGCACAATAATATTAACACAGCAAAACTCATTATTATTGTGTAATAGAGTAATATTAATATGTTGACCGCTCAACAAAGGTAAACATAATAAAACCCAAAAGAATTAATATTACTGTGAGTGACAGTAATATTACTATAACAATAGTAATATTACTGTCAACCACAGTAATATTATTGTATTTACAGTAATATTACAATAATAGACAGTAATATTATTACATTACTTTGTGAATAACTCAAACAACCCCAAAAAATAATAATATTACTGTGATTGACAGTAATGTTACTATAACAACAGTAATATTATCGTCAACCACAGTAATATTATTGTGTTTACAGTAATATTACAATAATAGACATTAATATTATTATGTTACTCCGTGAATAACTCAAACAAAACAAAAAAAACCCAAAAATAATAATAATATTGATGTGGTTAACAGTAATATTACTATAACAACAGTAATATTACCGTCAACCACATTAATATTATTGTGTTTACAGTAATATTACAATAATAGACAGTGATATCATTACGTTACTCCGTGAATAACTCAAATAAAACAAAAAACCCAAAAAATAATTATATTGATGTGGTTGCCAGTAATATTATTGTGTTTACAGTTATTTTATTGTCAACGACAGTAATATAATTACGTTGACTTGTCAACAAATCAAAAAAAAAAATAATAATAATATTGTCATTGACTCTAATTGTACTGTCAACAGCAGTACAATTACATAAATGTATTGTCAACGGCAGTACAATTACGTTAATGTACAGTCAGTGACAGTATAATTACGTTAATTTACTGTCAGTGACAGTATAATTACCGTTAAAGACAACATAATTACGGTCAACGTTTAGCAGCGGACTTAAAAAAAAAAACACTAGAAAAAAGTCAACGCCGGAATCCGGCGTCGGAAAAAACAGATCATAAAAAAAGAAATCGAAAAGTCAACGCCGGAAACCGGCGGCAAAAGAATACTTTTTGAAGAAAAAAAATATTTGGAAAAAAAAAATTTGGATTTTTGTGGTCCAAATTGATTAAATTGGGGTTACAATTAAGAATTGGGTGTAAAGGGTTGGGTGCAATTTTGGGATTTTTTGCACAAACCACCACTGTGTAATCTTGAATAGCTGAAAAATCCCTCATGTTAAAAATATTAGCAAAAAATTCAATATGAAAAATAGTCAAAGCCAAAAAAGATCCTATGAGCTTGATGTGTTATACACTCGCGCTTTGTGCGACTGGCCATCTGATTTTGGAACTAGAAAGACCTACTAAATACCCTTGAAATCATTTTTTTTTGAAATTTATAAATTTATCCAGTATTTTTCATAATGAAGTTTTCAGAATTTTCAATTCAATCCTTAATAATTTCAGAAAAGCCCTCCCTCCAAATTGCATAGGACCAAATTGCAATTTTCATAATTTCTCAAAACCTCATCTTCTTTCTCCGTCTCCTTCTTCAGATCTGTTCCTCGCTACGAAACAATATCAAGCAGTTCATCTTCTTAAACAACCCGTTTGCAAAAGAAGAAAAACCAACAAAAGTTGCACTTCACGATGGAACCTTGTGTGTATGAGAGAGAGAGAGAGAGAGAGAGAGAGAGAGAGAGAGAGAGAGAGAGAGAGAGAGAGAGAGAGAGAGAGAGAGAGAGAGAGAGAGAGAGAGAGAGAGAGAGAGAGAGGGCCCGATCTGCCATGGATGATTCATCCGGCCCGGATGATGCCGCCTCCATACCCACCGCCGACGAAGAGATGAGAAGAATAGGGTGGCGATCCAAAAATCTTGATTCAAAAGAAATCTGGAAGAACCCATCAAACATAAAGCATAATTTTATTTGGGTGGGAAGGCAGGTGGTGCGGCCGTGGTGGTGAGGTGGTGGTGATGCGGATGGAAGAATTTTGGGTTGGGGGAGGAGATGATGGCCGTGGGTTTTCTTATTTTTCTTCCTTGGGTAAATTACAACCACCCCTGAGGTATGGTCAAATTACGAAAACCCCCCTCTTGTTTGGCTAATTACAACCACCTCTCAACTCCTCAAATTTAGTGGAATCTTCGAGATCATATGGAATATTATCACTTTTGTACCCGTATTCGAACTCTACATTTTGAAGCAAGCAAGATGATCATAATATGTGTTTTTTGACTTGTATATATCAGATTATGGTGCATCATAAACTGTATTTTTATACAAAACGAGTACAAACTAGAGCACATTCCACGAAATCTAGATGATTATGTTGAATTTGATACCATAAGGGTGGATGTGTAAGAAAAAAAAACATAATTGAGGGGAGTAGATGTAATTATCCAAATAAGAGGGGTTTTTTTTGTAAATTAACCATACCTTAGGGGGTGTTTGTAATTTACCCTTCTTTCTTTTATCTTTTTGGATTTTTTCTAATTAAATTCATTTTGCATTTTTATTTATTTATAATTGAAACATAAATTATTATAATACGAGGGTTAATTTAGTCATTTCTTATAAGTCAACTGCTAATTTCGTATTTTACATGGTAATGGTAGAAGTGTAGTTGCCGGATAAAATTTAACCGGCCATATCGTCCCATTTCATAGTACAGGAAAGTAAATACGACATTGGTTATAATACAAGGGTGCAAATGTATGACCTTTAAGCTTACTCAATGCCCACTTTGAAGCTGAACAGCTTGGACTATGCTATACTGTTCGTCTGAAATTTATCTATCGAAAAAGATAAGGAAGCCATAGATGGCTGCTTACGGAGCTCTAGTTTCTCTCAGCAATATTCTTGACCAGATCCTCCTCCACCCACCTCCTGCTCATCACTTCATTTTCGTTAGAGAACAGATCGAGTCTCTTCAAATTAGGGTTCTTTCATTGCTCGATTTTCTGGAAAATAATTATTCCTGCAAACTCAGCAGCAAAGAGATGGAAGATTTGGAATCGCGAATCGTAGACGCGTCTTACGCAGCAGAGGATGTAATTGAATCCAATTTGAGGAACCAAATATGTGCTAAATCCACTAAGGAGAATTTGGTGTCGGTGGAGATGGAGCAAAATAGAGAAATACATATGATGATACAAAAGTTCCTCTCCATCGAGAAGGATTTGGTGGACAAAAATGAAGGCATGGATAACCAGTCTACTAGGAAAGCTTCTTCATCAGCGCTGCCTCTTCGGATTGGCAAGAACACCATGGTGGGATTCGAGGATCACTTGATTCAAATAATGGGCGCTCTCTCTACCGACGAATCGGGCCGCCGGATTATCCCTATTGTTGGGATGGGTGGCATAGGTAAGACTAACCTTGCCACTAATGTTTTTAACAATCCTTTTATCATTGAAAAGTTCGATATTCGTGCTTGGTTTGTTGTATCCCAAGAATGTACTGGCAAAGAGATTCTTCTAGGCCTTTTGCATCAGATTATTAATCCTACCAATCGAAATGAACTTGAGATGAATGATGATGATGTATTGGGAGAAAAGTTGCACAAAACTTTGTTTGGGAGAAAATATTTCATAGTAATGGATGACATGTGGGATATCACGGCTTGGGAGATTGTGAAAAGGTTCCTTCCCGATAATAATAATGGAAGTCGAATCTTGGTAACTACTAGGCTGTTGAAGTTGGCTGTGGATCTTGGATCTTGTACCCCTTATGAATTGAATTTACTAGACGAAGCACAAAGTTGGGATCTACTTCGTGAAAAGGTATTTCCAGAAGGACGTTGCCCTGTTGAATTGGAGGAAATTGGAAGAAATATTGCGAGAAAATGCAGAGGGCTTCCTTTGGCCCTTGTTGTCATTGGTGGGCTTCTTGCAAAGTCCAAAACAGAAGATTGGAAGTACGTCGAAGAAGATGTAACTTCGGCAGTGAACAATGAAGATGACGAGTTATGCATGAAGGTAATATCGTTGAGTTATAATCACTTGCCTATATATCTCAAGCCTTGTTTCCTATATTTGGCCGTATTTCCACAAGATTTTGATATCAAAATGTCGAGGCTCGTCAGGTTGTGGGTTGCAGAAGGATTTGTTAGACAATGTGGGCCTAAAAGCTTAGAAGAAATTGGAGAGGAGTATTTGAAGGATCTTATAGATAGGAATCTTATTTTGGTTAGTAAGAGAGGTATTAGTGGAGAAGTGAAGACCTGCCACATTCATGATCTTTTAAGCGATCTATGCAGGAGAGAAGCTCAGAAAGGTAATTTTCTAGTCCTCTCAAAGCTGGATAACAACAAAGCTTCGTTAGATATGGAGAGCATACGCCGCCTCAGCATTAATAATGGCCAATGGAAAGATGCCACACTAACGGCATCTATTCGGTCTTTCTTAACCTTCTTTTCTATGAATTTGTCTACTTATAGTGCTTGTCGGTCTCCGTTACTACGGGTATTGGATGTGGTTGACAGATATCCCAAAGATGAGATTCTACAGCTAATTAACTCAAGATATGTCTCTTGCACGGGTTTGATCTCTATGTCGTCGTCTTCTATATTATCCCGACTTTGGTGCCTACAAACCTTAGTTGTTGGTGGAGAGTTGACTCTACCAAGGGAGATATGGCAGATGCCCCAACTTCGACATGTTCAGGCGCGGAGAATTTCTCTACCTGATCCTCCTTCACGTGGCGAAAAAATCACAGTTCTTGAAAATCTACAAACACTTTCAATAGTCAAAGATTTCAAATGTACTAAAGAGGTAACTAAACAAATCCCGAATCTGAAGAAGTTGGGAATTGTTTGTCCGACAATTGGATCTTATAGTTTAAGCAATCTTGGATTTTTCCATAAACTTGAATCACTAAGTCTAGCATTTGTTGGTAAGCGTGGTCGTGGTCCTCGTGGAAACATGGTCTTTCCAAGTTCACTTAAAAAATTGGTCTTAAGTGAATGCAAGATTCCATGGGAAGATATGTCCATTGTTGGTTCCTTACCGAATCTTGAAGTTCTCAAACTGCGGTCGAATGCTGCTGTAGGGCAAAAGTGGATTTCAAATGAAGGGGAATTCGCTCGACTAAAGTACTTGTTGATTCATGAGTGTGAGTTGGAGATTTGGGAATCAGACAATACACATTTCCCATGTCTTGAGCAAATGCATCTCGGAACCGTGAGCCTGAAGCAGATCCCTTCAGATTTTGCAGAAATATTACCACTTCAAGTGATTGACTTGTACCGCTGCAAAAGTTCCCTATTGGCATCGGTAAAGGAAGTATCGGAGGAAAGAGAGAACCTAGGATATGACGCTCTTCAAATTCGAAGTTCTGTGTTTGCACTGCTCAGAATTTCTGTGCAGAGAGGTATCAATCTTGCTCTTGGCAATGGCCGCAGCAGAGATCCTTATGCTGTTGTCAGGATGTCCAAACAGGTTTTGTGTTCTTACTTGTTCGTTTTCTTATAGGTTTTTCTAAACAGAATTGCAATTTACTATAAATCATTGCGATGCAGATTTTGAAGACTCATGTTGTTACAGAGACTGTTAATCCCGAATGGCATGACGATTTGACGGTAGCTGTTTTAGATCCTAGTCAACCAGTTTCTGTGGTGAGCCTCTTTCTTTAGCGATAAAATTAAAACAAATTATTAGGTTGTGCTATTGATCCTTCTGGTTCTAGACTAGATACACGTTTTAAAAAAAGAAAATTCAGTTTGATATATCAAGAACAAATTTGAGCTTTCTAAAATCAGATATTTTTGTTTTTCAATTGTTTTGAGTTTGAATATTAACTAATGCAGTTTTAGTGATCTCAAGATTTGAATCTTCTGCCTCTTTCTTAATGAAAATTCGGTTCGGTATTTGGTAATTGTTATTTTTGAATTCCGATATTCGGTATGGTATACGGTATTGGTGTCCACCGTCTGGTATACCGTACCGTACCGAATACCTAAATATTTAATATATATTTATTTTTTTCTTTTATTTTAAATCCTTTCAGGTTATAAAAATATTCTAAAATACTTGTAGATTGATAATGTTTTCCATTATTTACAAATTAGCCTCTATTGATAATCACGTTATGTTTTTAGGGCCGGTAATTGAAATATGAATGTCAAATTCAAGAATTATTTCGTTTAAATTGTTATTTTACCTTTTCTAAAATAAGAAAATATATTTCGGTTTTACCGGTACCGAACCGAATAATTCGGTAAAAAACCATACGGAACCGAAATATATTTTCTTATTAGAAACCGCAATACCTATATGTTGATTCTATGTGTACGTATGGTTGTAGACAGTGTACGACAAAAACGTGTTCATTGCGGATGAGAAGATGGGAGACGCAGAGTTTGATATTAGACCATTTGTACAAGCGTTTAAGATGCATCCAAATGGCCTACCAAACGGTACAATAACCACAAGAATATTGCCTTCAAGCTCCAATTGCCTGTCTGAAGAGAGTTTCATTTTCTGGAAGGATGGCAATCTAATGCAGGATATGTGCCTCGGACTGAGAAATATCGAATCCGGCCAAGTCAAACTTCAGCTGCGGTGCATTGATATTCCTCTTCCTATCGTGGATTTTTTTTAATAGTTTTATTTTTTCTTTCTTTCCTTCTTTCTTTTGTTTGGTTTTTCGTATTTAAGGTTCTCTGGGAATGAAAACTTCACGTTTATGTCCGACAAAATTTTGACTTGTGCAATCCATTTTGGACTTCCGGAAAAAATAGGAATTTTTACGAAAGGGCTAATTCCAATACGTTTGCACCCCTAAATTATATATATATAAATTGTACTCACCTTGCCATTTGACAACTACATCCCTGAAATATGGCTTTTGTCAACCACTCCCTCAAATATTTAAAATTTTGGCATCTATGTATATAAATTAATCCCTAGAAGAATATCTGATATGAAGTTGGAGTTGGCCAGAATCGATTTTCGATCCGAGGCACATGTCCTGCATTATGATGCGGTGTTCCCAGAAAAAAAACGGAACTCTCTTCGGCTAAGCAATTGGAGTCTGCAGGCCGTATTGTTGTTCTTAAGAGATTAATCATTAAATAGCTTTCTTGTGTTGCTGATGTTAAGTTCTCGTGTTTTGACGACAGATATTAATCCTGAATGGGATAAGAAACTCAGAATTCGTGTTGCAAATTGTAGTAATTCAATTTCTCTGGTGAGGTTCTTTAATTTACAATATATAAAAAAAAATCTGATTATAACATGTTCTACAATATTTCTGAGTTAAAAAGAGTAAACTGCAAAATGTACCCATGTGTAATCTATAAATAGCGAAAACCCCCCTATGATAAATAAACTAGCAACAACCCCCTTTGAAATTATTTAAATAGCACATTCGGCCCATTTATCATTTGAGTGTTGACTTCATATAAAAAGACCCAAATACCCCCGGGATTTTGCAATTAATAAATTCTTATATTTTTTAAATATTTTAATTATTTTATTTTTGTTATATCTTAATTATAAAGGTACAATGGGGTCTTTAATTTATTTTTGTTTATATTATCACATAGTTTTTGTATATATTTTAAATTATCGCTATATCAAAAGAAAATTTAAATTCCGTTATTATATATTTAAAAAAATCTATACTTAATTTGATTAACAAATTTTTAATAATTTTTAAATTTAATTATTTACTATTTTTTAACGATATTTTAATTTCTAAACAATCAAATTAAAAGGAAAATTTATATACATATAATATATATACATATAAATACATTTTTAGGGACAATTTCGTCATTTCATGTCCAAAAACCTACTACCAATCGCGCAACCCGCGAGTGAGCCACACTTAAGTCAACCGGGGGGTTTTTGCCTTTGACTAAATTTCACAGGGTGGTTTTTGCGAGTTTATTTATCACAGGGGGGTTTTTGCTATTTAGAGATTATACAGGGGTACTTTTTGCAGTTTACTCGAGTTAAAAATGTGAAATTCAGTGTACAATGAGTTCAATGTGCATTTATTATTATAGATTGGAAATTTTTAGGCCCGATGTATGCTGATTCATAGTGTATCTATGGTTGTAGCATTGCATAACCACACCAATTAAGTAGACTGTTTGGATACTAGACCGTTTGTAGAAGCCCTGAAATTGAATCCAAATGGCCTTCCAAATTGTCCAGTAAGTATAATATTGCCCATATATGCAATTTTTGGCCAAACTTCATTCAATATTCTGGTCATGCATTTAACATTTTTGCTGATTTTTTTTTGTATTATTTTTTTTTTTTTTGTTTTTTTTTTAAAACCTGTTTGTTTATTTTATTATTATTATTTTTTTTAATATTTTTTAAAAATCGATATGTTTACTGTACTGAAAATTACTACATGTAACTATAGTAAACTATAGTAATTCGTAGTTATGTTCTTTCTTTTTACCCCAAATTTTTAGCCGACCAATTATATACACACGCGAATATTAGCTTATAAAAAAAGAAATTCATAAACCCAACAACAAAAATTTAAAATTTCAATATTTATATTATAAATCAACTCATAACCAACAAATATAAATCAAAAATACAAAATTATATGCATATGTTACTATATGTAACTAGTAATGTACAATAATGTATGCAATCTGTAGAACAATATAACTTGAAGCAGATGTAACTTCAACCAAATTTTTTGACACCTTCAAGGAAGAGGATCAATGGCTTCCATTAAGCTGCATTTGCAAAATCAAAATAATTTTTTTTTTATTATTTTAGTGCAAATTAACAAGAATTGAAGAAACAAAACACTCAAAAGTCAACAAACGCTAAGAGAGAGAGAGAGAGAGGCCATGGCTGCGAAATACTATGAATTTTAGACTAAACCGCCAATGACTTTTCACCCCAAGCGCCTCCTACCAAAACCACGTTGCCTCCAACCACCTAAGTTTCTGCACTCGCAATGAAAAAAATTACAGAAACAAATCTGCCAATGAAAAATTGAATGAAATTACCATAAAAAAATCTCAACGAGAGGAATCCAAAGGTTGGTAGCCCCTCAAATTCCGACTGTCGGGACACAAATTACTCATCCGGCAAGACCCACCGTCGTTGAAATATGCGGGGACTGTAAAACGATTGCAAAAACAGTTCCAGAGTTCCAGACCGAATGAAATCACCACCAAAAGAATGAACTCGGCGAGGGGAATCCAACAGTAGTTAAACCATCGAAATCCGACCACCGGAGATAGAGTTATGACTCCGGAAAGCAACATCGCCGGTTAGAGACCTATGGCGGGGGGAGGGGATTTTGATCTGGGAGTTCAAAGAGAAAGAGAGAGGCGGTTGTGAGTTGACTAGAGTTTAAAACTGATTTAAAAAGACATTTAGGTACTTCAAATTGGCGAGGGATTATGTCAAATTAATATTAAAAATGAGGGGTATCCACCACAATGTAATCCTCTTGGTGATTAGTTCCAAATATTTTCCATATGAGGGGGTCTCTTAAAATAATCCCAAATGTAGTGGGGGTAAATTAGACAATTCAATAGTACTCTATTTTATATTATTTAATAATAAACTTTTCCTCGAAGGGTACATTTGTAAATGACTCATTGATTGTAATACCATTCGTGTTAGTTTTTTAGGGTTCAGATCTAATCTTTCAAAATTAATGGTGAGTGGAACATATCTCATATGAGTTTAGAACACGGATATCTCACCCCAAATTATATAGTACAAATGATCTTGAAAGGAAACAAGTTACTCTATGCTAATTAACATTGGAGAATTAATCGTTCATTCATGTTCGGAAAATATTCTCCTTCAATCTGGGTCATCAATGGAAAATAAAAAGAAATCATGAATATAGTGTATCATACCTAAAATACCATAATATTATGTTTTTATTATTTTATTTTATTTTAATAAAACAATAATAAGGGTGTGCCGATAATTGTATAATACCATACGAGGTTCGACGCGAACAAAGCTAAGGCAAGAGGGAAATACGAGAGCCAAGAGAATGATAGTCTGGGAAAACAGAGCAACAAAGCTAAGGCAATAACGAAATACGAGAGCCAAGAGAATGATAGTCTGGGAAAACAGAGCATCTCTGTTGTTTCGGTGAAATTTTAAGTACGTAACAGTTTCAAGATTATATAATAATTAACATAATTTCACTCTACGTACCAATCATGATATATTGTGTAATAACAAGGATTGTGTAGAAGGGGGTAAAGTGATATCGAGCCAAAGTACAAGGGAAGAAATTAAAATTTACCCTTAAATTAATTATCACTAAAATATAGTCAGGGGTAAATTAGACAATTTGATGTTAATCTATTTTAAATTCGTTTAATAAAATAATTAATCGAAGGCTACTTGGTAATGATTCATTATTTGTAAGACTACCCAGTATATTTTCCTAGAGTCGAGATCTAATCTTATAAAATTAGTGTTAATTAGATCATATCTCATATGAGTTTATAATACGGGGTATCTCAGCCTATATGAACCCCCAACATTAATATAAAAATAGCTAGTACTGGATTATTTAGAGTAGCATAATTAAAATACCATAATACCAAAAAAAAACCAAAAATAAAATAAAAAATAAACCATAATATAATTTTTAATGTTTGAATAAAGTAGTAATAAAAAAGGGTACGTAACAATAGCATGCATATGCATAATAATAAGTAGAGTCGTCGAAGAAGCTAATAGGTAAGGAGTGAAGGAAAGAAGCTAGCGAAGAGAATAATAGGTGGGGCAAACAGAGCATGTGCCGTGGGAATCCGACGACATCTCGTCGGAAACATGTCTGTGTTTCTCCAACACATGGAGTTTTAACAGAACGTCGACAGTACAGTTTTGGTCAACGTTTTCCCTGACTATGGTCAGCACATCTTCGATCAATTGGCTGCGCTCGGAGCTGCTTAGTGGCCAACCTTGGAATCCTTGGCTGATGACTTCACGTGCTGTGTCTGGGTACGTGAATAATTGGCGGCAGCCGACGGAGATTGATTTATACGCTTGGGGTTTATCGACTCGCTGGAGAAACTCTGGAACCGAGCAATATGGCCGTTGAATCCAATCGTAGTAAGCCGATACAAAACTGAATTTCAAGAAGATGACGGCCTCTTGATACATCGAGGACCGTAGGGTTTTAAACTCATTCATTACTAAGTTTACTGTTTTGTCGCAGGAGTTGGAATATCCCATCACGAAAGATTATTAATTGAACAACAATTGAAGAGAGAGAGAGACTAAAAGTAGTGAACCCACGGAGGGAGAGGGTGGGAGGGAGGGTATTATTTATAACTTATAAGGTTGTTGTTACCTTGTTAATTAATCATTCTTGTTATAGCAGGATTAATTTTTTTAAGAAACAAAATCAGCTGTTTTCTTTTTCTTTTCTTTTTTTTATCGAAAAATTCCTTCACTGTGAACGGCAAAAAGGGGAATTTATGCAAGCAAAAATATAATAAAAGGGAGTTTTACAATAAAAATAACACACAGAGGTTTAGGGAAAATTTTCCTTAATTTATTTTGATGTTCCCCCCATTCCTCAACAAGATATTATAAAAAAATTATAATAAAATCGAATAATCTGGTAAAATTCGAACTATATTATATTTCCCATGAATAGGGCAATTTTTACATTAAATCGTTTGAAAAGTAAAAAAACAAAACTGTATTATAAATCTGCAAGAATCTTGGAATACAATAGAAATGCGGGGTTTTTTGCAAATACCGCCCCTATGTAATCTCTAATTGCCGAAAAACCTCTTGTGTTAAAAATATTAGCAACAACCCCCCTATGAAAATTAGTCAAAGTCAATAAGGTCCCTAACAACTTAACGTGTGTTGCACGCCCGTATTATGCAACTAGGGGTGTGTTTTTAACTTGAAAAGACACAAATACCCTTACATCACAAGTTATAAAAATTACAGATTCACCCTAGAATTTTAATGAGTCCCATAATGAAATTTTCAAAATTTTCAATTGGATCCCTAACATTTTCATGAAGCCTCTCCCAAAATCAACCCAAACCCAATCATGGACTTCTCCGCTCATAATTTTGTTCGAAGCTTCGCCACATCAAAATCATCAGTCGATCAATCAACACCCACAGACATAAAATAATCTCCGTCATAACCAAAAATCAAAATTACAAAAATGTTGAAGCATTGAAAGGAAGAGAGAGTGAGAAAGAACACACAAAAGGCGGCGGGAAACTTGAGCAATCCAACTCCAGTTCCCAATTCGTTTCCCTACATACACCACCACCACTCCCCAAGTGCGAATCCTCTGCGAAATTATCAGCGCCGCCACCCAGGTTCACAAAGTGCCCGTCTTGCGTCCACCCAAATTCAGCCCAACCCAAAAACTACCCATCAAGTCTTGAAACTGTTGTGCAAAAATTCGTCCACCGCAGTTAAGTTTTTCCGATGGTCTGGTTAGTATGAAAAGAGGTAGAGAAAAAAATAAGAGCACGAGGAGAGAGATAATTTGTTTGGGTATTTGGAGGTATTTTACTTTTTCTTTTTATTTGGGGTTTAATAGTCATGTTAGTTAAGTCAACAACAAAATGGTAAATAGGGGGCTGTATGCTATGTCAAACACAGTATAGGGGGGAGATTGCTAATTTATTAAACACGAGGGTTTTTTTGTTAATTATAAATAATACAGGGGGTTCTATGCTATTAGCTCTAGAAATGCGTACCTTTTAGCACTTCTAATTACTCCATCCGTTCCCTATTGAGTGTCGTTTTTGGCTTTGCACAAGTATTAAGAAGCTCAATAAATGTGTCTTGATTTTAGGTAAAATATATTAGAAAGACTAAAATAACCTTGATTATTTAATGATGTGGTAAGAGAGAGTTAATACTTATAATTGAATTAATAAGGTTAAAACAGTAAAAAATGCATTTAATGCAGTATTGGAAATCTAAAGTGTCAGATAATATGGAACAAAAATATTTTTAAAAAGAGACAATTATTGTGGAACAGAGGAATTAGCACTTAAGTATTCTACTTAGTGGGAAACGTGGAATATTGCAATGACATGGATTTAAGGTAACTTTTAGTATGGAACAATCTTAGAGTCGTAATAAATGCTAGGATTTATCGTAGCAAAAAGGTATTTGCTACAACCATTTACTGTAACAAAGTTTTTTTCACGCCAATATATGCTCTGGGGCAATGCGTAGCAAAAGGTTTTTTTACTACAACTTTGGTACATTTTCTATGGTTAATGGTCGTATTAAAAAGCAATGTTTTGAAAATCGGATCGGACCGGCCGGTCCGACCGGTTCAACCGCGAACCGCCGCCATGTCCGGTCCGGTTAAATGTGAAAACCCAAAAAGCCCAAAAACCCGGTTTGACCGTTAAGAACAGATTAACCCGAAACCAAGTCCTCAAACCGGTTTTCAGCTCAAAACAAAATATCAATGTCGGATCTACATCAATGGTGCTCGTAGGTAAATGAATCTTGACAAGAAAGGTTGTTGGTGAATGGATCTAGACAGATCTGGGTAGTATCTAACCCAATCCAAGTTGTGGCCGCCATAACTTTCCACAGAGGAAAAGAAAACGAAGAAGGTGAAAGTGAAAATGAAGAAAAAAAATGCAAAAATAAGTTGAGAAAATAAAGTATGTGTGTGAATGGAGATTATGATAATTAAGAATAAACAGAGAAATAAGAGAAGAAAAGAAGATGGAAGAAAAGAAGGGGATGGGGGAAAGAAGAGAGAACTCCCATTAACAGAAAAATGGAACCTCCCGCTGTGTACAAAATAAATTTTGTAGCTGAGTACAGACGTTTTTTTCCTCCCCACATAGCTACAAGTAGATAAACGGGAATTAATTCTAACTCCCACATGAGGAAAAAAAGTAAAAGGTCCCTAGAAGAAAATAATCCTATTTGCCCGCTGTACATTGCTAACATCAGGAAATTAAATAATCGAGAATCCCGAGTAACTGGCCAAGCCGCTAAAGTAGCTAAAGTAGTTATGAATCCCGTCAGTAAAATGGGTCCTATAGAGATTCCATCT
The DNA here is from genome assembly GCF_056151865.1 of Erythranthe guttata. Taxonomy (NCBI): domain Eukaryota; kingdom Viridiplantae; phylum Streptophyta; class Magnoliopsida; order Lamiales; family Phrymaceae; genus Erythranthe; species Erythranthe guttata. The sequence continues at coordinate 8,106,361 of NC_142536.1, forward strand.
ATTCCTAATCTCCAGTGGAAATCAAAAAAAATGATCCATTTATAATCCTCCACTAGTTGTATTAATGGATCATCCGATTGAAAATGATAGCAGAATGCATAAGTCGTCAGAAGAAGTTCTAAGATACAAATACATATAGTATACCAACGGATTACTCTATTGCCTCTATGTTAGAGAACAAAATTAATAATTTTAAATTATTCTTTTATAAAAAAGGTGGAGTAGGTAAAGTGATAAAAGTGGGAAGGAAATATATTATATTTGAGGTATAAAATTAATAAAATAATTATATATTAAAAAAAATAATAAGCAATCCGGTTGAACCCCAGTTGAACCAGTCCATGTTGGGAATCAGATACGTGTACGCAGCGGAAAACAAAAATTTTATGCGAATTTAAACAAATTTAAATCACATAATCACATGCCCGATAATTGCAGGACTTCAAAATGTGATGATTTTATGGATTTTGCTCACGCTATCAGTCATCGGTAAAACCTAAACGCTTTTTCTCGCACTGAAGTGAGGGTCCTGCTTAAGGAAGGTCGGTAAGGAAGAGAGAAAGCCGGTTCAAGGAAGGGGCACCTCGCATCCCCAACTACGAGTACCACATACCATTACATCTTAGTAGGCATCCGTCAGAAAGCCGTGCTGAAGAGCTTCATCCCCAAGAACCATCCGAACAAGGTCAGGCATGGTCCATTGCGGGGGTAATTGCCTGCCGGCCTCATAGACACATCGACTGTACTCATCACAGATGCGCTCATATACCTCTTGCGTACCTTTGCGATTCCGGCGAAATTAAAAACAACATACATGCGAATTATTTAATCGACAGTAAATCAATTAGCATGCTCACATTAAATTAATTAACATGCTCGCAGTAAATTACGAATTTCATGTAATCACATAAAACATACAAATTCATAAAACATACTACGAAACACGATAATGCATAATTTAATCGAATTAAATTAATTTCGAACAAATAACTCGAAAGTTTACCTCTTCAAGCGTGAGGTGAGCGGCTAGGGTTTTTCATGAGTTGTGTGTTTGTGTGCAAGACCTATAAATCAAGTATTTATATTGTCTTGCATAAAAGCCCTAACGGGCTTAAGTTGGACCGGGCCCAACAACTTAAGTTCGTTAGTTCTTCATTCGCTCGTTTCTCTCAATTCAATGATCGGAAAATTGTAACGATTACATTTTCGGAATCATTATAATGTCCTCGTCATTACGAGTGCCAATGCTGGATTTCCAACTTTCCAAAAGTGGAAACCCTAATTCAGTGCACTTTCTAAATTTTGAAACTTCCCGATTTAGAAAGTCCACTAAGATGTTCGCCTATTCTTTTCATTTTATTATTTTCATTCATAATTCCAAATTACGAATGTTGGACTCAATCATATTGACTTCCAATCATGCAAAGATAAAACATTTTTATCTCTGACCGTTCATTCAAAGATCTTATGTGCACGAGTAGTGTGACGCTCGATGGTTCAGGTGTAAGATAGCCGTGGGCCCACAACCCTTTGTGGTCAAAACTCGTCCCTTAGAGTTACGATTAAGATGAAGCTCGTTTCACCTTAATCACCCAACGAATCAGGATTGGCGTCTAGAAACTACGCGTCATGATTCCCTAGATACAAATTTAGTGCCTGCAAGAAACTTTTGATATAGTTAGCTTACAGTACGATCCCTTCGATTCATATGTCCCGATTGAACTAGAGGTATTGGTTCATCAAGACCTCCTTAGTAGTTCAATGATTGTGCGATCGTTCTAAGTGTTGTAATCGGTACGTGCATGGCTTAGAGAATTGAATTCTCTAATCATCAGTTAGTCATCTCTGGCCAGAGACTTAGAGATTACAAACTATGAGAACACACAGGACATCCAAGGCTATTCTAGCGATCGAATCCCCGACTACAATGCACAAACCTCCCACTAGATTTCGGACTGCACTAACACTGGCCCTTCGGGTGGTCCTCGGTGGAACTCAGGGACAGGTCACGATACAACTGGTCCTCTAGTGAAGTCACGGTGATGTCTAGGTCATAACGACTAATAGTGTACATCTATACCATAAATATATTTACTCGATTATTGAGAACCACTTAGAGATTTCTAGGGTGAGGGAGTTCAGTGAACTCGTCAACTTACGAGCACCCACTTATGCATGTCGATATCACAATACCGTTTACTGATGAGATGCAGTACACATAAACTAAGTGCTAGTCTCTTAATGGGAAAGGCCGATATCCTCATTGGTGGCGTAACTGATAAGTGTTCGTTTTGCACAACTTTTACTTATCGAATCTTCGAGTTTTCGTCTTCGTTCGTCCGAGTTTCGGCTATATTTGTATATATTATTGCGTTTCTTGTTTTATTTATATTTTTATGTTTTGTTAGCTATTTTTGCCGATTCGAAATGATTTTGGAAGTGAAGCCGAGAATCAAACCAAACATGTGCAAAATTGCATTCAAGTGGGCGATGACAGCGTTCGGTATTTCCTGCATAACTTCTTCATACGACCTCCGTTTGAGATGATTCAAGTGGATTTAGAAAGCCAACTTCAAGTGGATTTAGAAAGCCAACTTCAAGTGAGATGATTCAAGTGGATTTAGAAAGCCAAATTCAAGGTCTACAACTTTTGTGAAATGCAAAATTGTCAAATTCGGGCTAAAAAAGGGTCAAAACAGAATTTGAAGTTATTGCAGCGACCATATCGCGATATTATCTTCCATATCGCGATATGGGGGAGAAACGAAACAGAGAGCTTGCACTTTTGCCATATCGCGCGATATGCCATCCTGTATCGCGATATGGGGGAGAAACAACAGAGAGCTTGCATTTTTGCCATATCGCGCGACATGCCAGCCTGTATCGCGGTATGGGGAGAAACGAAACAAAGAGCTTGCATTTTTGCCATATCGCGCGATACTGTCACCCATATCGCGATATGGGCCTTGGGATGCGTAAAAAATATCCAAAAAGGCAAAGATTACTTTAAATACAACAAGCCTCACTCTTCAAAAAGGAGAACTTCTTAGACCGACTCTTCGACTTCTTCTTCGGTTTTCTCTTTGGTTCTGGCCAGTTCTTCGCGGGAAGCTTCGACGAGGGTTTCGACTCGGGTTTTTCATAAGCTTTTTCTTTACGTTTAGTTTATGATTTCTCGTGTTCTTCATTTGGATGCTATGTTTGTAATGAACTAAGCTTTTTCTTTTAGGGGAAATGAAACCTTGTATATATTGATTTTGATTTCCAGATCTGTGATCTATTTGTCGTTCTTTGATTCTGTTTATGTTTTCCTGTATTAAATGCTTTCGATTGTTTGGCCAACAGTTGAATTGATTGTAAATTGGAATGAACTCGAGAGAGGATTTCTCGTTTGATTTTAGAAAAATATAGTTCGGGTTGTGGAAACGGAGACGTGATGCACCTCGGGTAGCCCTTAAGGACTTGACATAAATGCTCTCTTAATATCAGGTTCTGAACGGAGACGTCGAACATTTGGGTAGACTCTAACTACACTGGAGACGGGGGTTAGGGTATTTTAATGTATGAGTTAGCGAATATAGAATTGACATTAGATTCGGATTTGTAGATCTTTATTGATAGTGCACTGGTGGATTTTACCCTAGAAGCCATCACACGTCGAAATTCTTCGTTTGTCCTGGCGGACCGTTGTTTTTATTATTGTTTTTTTCTTTTTAGTTTCATCCCCCACCCTTTCGATCGTCTAGATAAAGTTTAGGATAGTATAATTACGATACTTGGTAAATTTAGGAACTTAATTTCCTGTGGATCGATATATGGAATTCACTATTCTACAAAACGCGATATTGTACACTTGCGGTTTTTCATGCGTAGGTTTTACACGTATCAGTAACCCTTCGACTAGGAACACCTTTAACAGTTATAATACTAAAGTAAGTATCTCACGATCCTAACGATCAATTACTAGTACTTGTAATAACTGTAAGGACTATATCTATGCTTGTGACAAAGGGACAAAGATATAGAATACCAAGTGAATTTATCATTAATACGTAAAAGATTATTTATTACAATAATAAATGAAAAAAACACAACCACAGGTTGGCTTGTTGGTCACCTACTCTAACAGTCCAACCGTGACCCGGTAACTTGGCCGGGTGGATGTCCGTTCCGGTTTTCAAAACATCTTTTTTTTGCAAATATATCCACCCATCAACACTTATATTCAACTAAAGAAAATTCTCTCATATAAACCAAAATCACCCCTTACTCTTTGAAACTGTAATTCACCCCAATTTCATGATTTAAACCCTGAGTTAACTCTATTTCACTAATTAACCAATTTTCACCCCAAAACTAATTAACCAATTTTCTCCGGCGTTAATTTTTTTTTTTGAAACTTTCTTTTATTGGACCTTTTTTCCGTCCGGTCGCCGTTGTTGCCGCTGGTCTCTGGCGTTGATTTTTTTTTTTGTTCTACATTTTTTTACGGACATAAAATAATATTACTATTAACACAACAAAATCATTGTTAATTTTACTGTGTTCAATAACATTACTGTGTTGGTTTGCACTATTACTGTCTCAGACAATAAAATTATTATTAACACAATAATATTACTGTCACGGCCTGCAATATTACGGTCCCAAATAGTAAAATTATTATTAAGAGACAAATATTACTGTATTGGTCTGCAATATTACTGTCTCAGACTATAATATTGTTGTTAACACATTAATATTTGTGTTAATATTAATATTACTGACTTGGCCAATACTATTATTGTCTCAGACAATAATATTACTGTTAGCACAATAATATATTACAGTGTTGGGTGTTTTAAAAAAAAAAAAAAAAAAAAAGAAGATAAAAATATTTAATATTACTGTGAACACATTAATATTATCGTGTAAGATAGTAAGATTAATGTAATTTATTCACTGTAATCTTACTGTGTAGACCGATCAACCGCGTGAAAATAAAATAACTCAAAAAAAATTATAACAATTTCAGAAAAGAGAAACCAAAGCCGTTGACCACCTACGATGGTGGCGGGTAACAAAATGGGGAAAAAAATCATCGTCAGTTAGTGGCCGGAAAAAAAAATGTTTAGAGAAGAAAAATATTTTATGAAGAAAAAAATATGAAAATAGGGGTTAGTTTGATATATTGTTATAATTTGGTGTCAATGTGCAATATTTGTCAAATTGGTACATTGCGGATGAGATTGATGTAAATTATATTGTGAGAGGCATTTTGGGCAGGAGGCTGGGGGATAGGCGTTGATACGCGTAAAACCTACGTATGAAAAACCGCAAGTGTACAGTATCGCGTTTTGTAGAATAATGAATTCCAGATATCGATCCAAAAGGGAATTAAGTTCTTGAATATATCAAGTACCGTAAGTAAACTATCCTAAACTTTATCTAGACGAACAAAAGAATGAGAGAAATGAAACTAAAAAGAAATAATAAATAAAAACAACGGTCCGCCAGGACAAGCGAGGAATTCCGACCTGTGATGGCTCCTAGCGTACTATCGATAAGGATCCACAAATCCGAATCTAATGTCAATTCTATATTCGCTAACCCAAACACCAAAATACCCTAAACCCTGTTTCCAGTGTAGTTAGAGTCTACCCACATATCCAACGTCTCCGTTCAGAATCTGATATTAAGAGAGCATTTAGGTCAAGTCCTTAAGGGCTACCCGAGGTGCATCACGTCTCCGTTTCCACAACCCGAGCTATATTTTCCTAAAATCAAACGAGAAATCCTCTCTCGAGTTCATTCCCATTTACAATCAATGCAACTGTTATACAAATAATCGAAAGCATTTAATACAGGAAAACATAAACATAATCAAAAAACGACAAATAGATCACAGATCTAGAAATTAAAATCAATATATACAAGGTTTTGTTTCCCTAAAAGAAAATGCTCAGTTCATTACAAACATAGCATCAAAATGACGAACACGAGAAATCATAAACTAAACGTAAAAAAAAAATCTTATGAAAAACACAAGTCAAAACCCTCGTCGAAGCTTCCCGCAAAGAACTGGCGAAAACCGATGAGAAAACCGAAAAAAGTCGAAGAAGAGGTCATTAGATCAAAAAATGAAAAAGAGACCTTCTATTTATAGTAAGAAAACAAAGAAAAATATATGGTCTCGATTTATGTGCCCTGATACGCGTTTTTCTCATGTATAAATTACCGCAAGTATACAATATCGCATTTTGGAGAACAGTGGTTCCGTATATCGATCCACCGGGACCTTGTAGATTCACATGCTCAGTAGTGTAATTGTATTATCGTTATATTATCTAGTCGATCGTAAATATTTGGAATGGTGATAAACCCTAATTTAAAAGCATGCAAGATCGTAAACATGCAAATATAGAATGTACGTAAACAAAGTAGCGACAACTCAACGCGGGAGGGCTTCGGTTTAAAAGAGACTTTTAGGGACAAATCCGTCTATGTATAATCAACAACGATCTACAAATCCGTTATCTAAAGTCACATTCCTATTCGTCAACCCAGACGCTAAAGTACTCTAACCCCTGTCTCCAGTGTAGTTAGAGTCTACCCACAGGTCCGACGTCTCCGTTCAAAACCTGCTATTAAGAGAGCATTTAGGTCAAGTCCTTAAGGGCTACCCGAAGTGCATCACGTCTCCGTTTCCACACCTCGAGCTATGTTTTCCTAACTTCAAACAATAAAATCCTCTCCCGAGTTCATTCCTATTTAATATCAATCTGAGAGCTGATCAAACAATCAAAAGCATTTAATACAGGAAAACATAAACGAAATCGAAACACAACAAATAGATAAAACAAATGACGATCGAAATCAATATATACAAGGCTTCATTACCCTAGAAGAATATTTTCTTAGTTCATAACAAACATAATGTCAAAAGAATGTACACAAGAAATGAATAACAAAACGTAAATAAATTGCGTAAGAAAAACCCAAATAGAAACCCCCGTTGATGATTCCCGCGAAGAACTGTCGAAAACCGTAAAAAGTGGAAAAAGAAATGAAGAATGAAAGGGTCTTTCTATTTATAGTGAAATGCAAAGCTTCCTCAAGAAGTTTTGCAAAATAAATATCTTGTTCAAAAGTCGCGCCCAGATTGCGATCTGGCAGCTCGGGGAACTGCCCTGCGCCATGTCAAATCGCGATCCGGATATGCGTATCGCGATATGGGTCTTCAACAATTACGCACTGTGAGACCCCTCAGATCGCGATACGGATCGTTGGATCGCGATCTGGATCTTGAGTAAAAAGCCTTCTATGAACACCCCCAGATCGCGATCCAGAATGTCAGATCGCGATCTGGGTCTTGATACTTTTTCTTTATGTGACAACCCCCAGATCGCAATACGGAGTTCCTATATCGCGATCTAGGTCTTCTTGGCCCCAAAATCGGCAAGAATATATAATAAAACCTAGAAATAGAAATAAAAAAAGAAACGCAATAATATATACAAATAAAGCCGAAACTCGGACGAACGAAGACCAAAATTCGAAGATTTGATAAGCAAAAATCGTGCAAAACGAACACTTATCACACCCTCAAACTTAGAACTTTACTTGTCCCGAGTAAATCAAAACGAAACTACAACAAAAAGGAAATTAAAACAACAAACTAAAACTAGGCCACTAACGTAGGGAGTCACGATTGCATTTAGCGTATGCAACAAGCCTTTGAACCCCTGGGTACCGCCAAAGGACGAGTTGTGTCTCGTGAGGGTTTTCAGATAACATACCTAGCGACGCAATTAGTTGTTTCTACACCAAAATGAAAGATAGACTCGAGAACACATAATTAAACAATAAACACAATCATCGAGGGTTTTGAGTAGAAATGTGGGTGAAAGTAAGTTTTGATTCTGATATTCAAAAACTCGAGTTGGGCATAAGTAGGTCTATTTATTCAATATAAAAAAATGACAACAATATTTTTGGTGATTTTCATCACAACTTTTTCTTTTTTCATTTTTTTGAAACGGGCATAATCGTAGCTCGTGCAAGGCTCGACACCACTGTGTTATCTCCCTGACCCATGTATCGAACTTTAGTCCAAGAAACCCCCAAGCTTGACAACTCTAGAGACTTAGGCGACGAGGTGCACCCAACGGGTTAAGCTCGAGTCAGAAAGGCAGGGAAATCAGAGCGTGAATCACAACAATACCACATATTATTATTTTTCTCTCTTTTTTTTTTTTAAACATTTATTTATCGACACAATAACATAAAATAAAAACGTAAAGACCATTGATAGAACTTTTAGCCAACAACTCGAATCGTGAACACACAATTCAATTCTAACTCACCCCCCAAACCTCAGACTATTATACCCCTCAGAAAAGTGCGCTCAAGCTTAATAGGAAAGGATTCGAAAGGCTATCCACACAAGTTGCAAAAACGCAGTCGGAAGGTTCATCTATTATTAGCCGGTTATCCACAATTTCAATTTTAAAATCAACTAGCCAGTCTACTAATTCATTAATTTTTTTGCTTCAATAGAATCCGGAAATGCAACTTACACTCGATCCTAAATGAAATGCATGTGACAAACATAACACAATTACGGAAATCGAAATACATAAACGAAACTTAATTATATGATATGCATGCAAAGAACTAAATCAAAATAAGATAAATAAAATAAAATAAAATCAAAGTCTAGCAAAGATACATCGTAAACGAAATATCAATTCAACGACTTATCCAAACAAACGAAATAAAAACAAAACAAAAACAAACTGGTTCAACAAACACCACCCTCAAACTCTAGCATAGTCCCTATGCTCAAAATCAGAATAAAAAATAAAAGGGATAGAAAATACAACGTCCCTAGATGTCATGGTCCTCCTCGATAGCTCGTCCCTCGTCCTCCCGAAGTCCACGCTCATGCTCTTCCCAGACGGGCCTCATAAGTGTGGTGGCTGCCGCTCGTGCAGCTTCTTCTGCGGTTGCGTTGGAGGAAGATGCTCCGTCAAATCGAGGTCGTGGTAGGAATGGTCGTTGCTCGACGATGTCGTCCGTCCTGCACTGGAGTGCTGCTGCCATCACATTGATCATCTTCTTGAACCATCCTACGTTCTCATCCATATCATCCATCCACTCGCCCATATACTGTGGAAGTGGCGGAGCTGCTGCTGTCTGCTGTTGTTTCCCGCCTCGTGGTTCGGGTCGGGCTGGTCGGTCATCCTCGGATGCTGGTGCATCTGGCTCAGGGCCATCGCCCTCGCCCTGTGGACCGGAAGCTGACTGGAGCTTGTCGAAAGGGAAGATCGGCTTCGGAGCCTTTGTTACTTTGTCGTCGGCAAACATCACCACATTGGTATTTTTGTACAAGGCTGTGATGAGTGAAGGGAACATCGGGCCCAAGGAGGTGTCCCCCATGCACCGTCGAATCTCCCAGTTGATAATGGCACCCACGTTCAGAGGGGTGCCCTTCATGATGGCGTACATCAACGTGAGACGAGTGGCATAGGTCTGGGCCGTGGAAACTGTCGGCATGAGTCGGGAGCAAATGAAATACATCCAAATCTTGGCCTCTCTCGAAAGCTCGGCTCGATAGAACCACTTATCTCCTGGTGCCCAATAAGATCCTCGGGGGCACAGGGCCTGAATGAGGTGCTGGTAAGTCGTTTCCATCTTCGATGCTTGGAACGGCTCGGTCGGAATGTTCGGATAATTTGGGGATATCCTGTAGACTCGATTGATGGCGTCTGCGTCATAGCGAACTTCCACGCCCCGGATGAAAACCACCGAGCCCTTGTATTGACCGGCATTGGCGTAGAAGAGTCGGATCAAATTTTCGTTGTAGGTGCCTGGTTTGTCGACGAGGATTCTCCAATGTCTTTCTTGTATGTTGCTGACAACCGAGGGGCATCCAATCGTGCGGACATCCAATTCACGTTTTGGGATGATCGCTCATGGCAGACGGTCGATGTACTCGCTCTTGGCTTCGACATTCACATAGATTTATTCGCCGCGCTCGTCGAAGGTGACTTCGTTCACGAGTGTGCGTTGATTGGCACGGGCGCCCGTGTTGAGTGGCACGTCACCGGTTCTTGGCATAGCTTGCTCGGTTGGTCCCTCCGAATGTGAAGGCGAGTGTGAAGAGCCTTCTCCCCCCCTTTTTCCTTGAGCCTTGCCCTTCTTCTTTTTCGGCGCTTTTCCCTTGCTCTTCGGTTGGGCTTTCTTTGAATTCTCACTCGTTTTTTGGAGTTTGTTTGCCGGTGAAGTCATGGTGTGAATGAGGGTGTAAAACAAAACTTAGAATTGGTTCGGACAATTCGTCGAACACTTGGCGTGCGCAAGTTCTTTGAAATTCTTTGAATGTTAGTTTCTTTTGAAAACTAACCCTCCTACATCAATCAACACAACAACAACAACAACAATCAATAACGATCAACGAGCAAAAATTAACATAATAGAACTCAACCCAATCAATAATTCACAAGAAATTTCGAAATTAAGCATAATAGGACAATTCATATATCTTAACATTGGCTCAACCAATTAATCAAGCTTTTAAATCCCAAAATCAAGTACACATATATGTACAGGCAATAAAAATTGAAGAATCAAGGGACAAAACAAGAAAATTGGAAGAAATTCGAATATTCAAGCAAAACTCAAAAATATGGGTCAAGAATATACCTTTGTTGAAGATTCGTCTACAATTCTCAATAATAACAAGCAATAATCATTAATAGTTGATGAAAATCTAAAAATAAGCAAGTTTGAAGAGGAAATTTGATAGAGAATTGAAGTTCTAGGGTTTTGGGGGAAAGGGGTTTCGAATTTTTTAAAAAGAAAGAAGTGAGAAAAATAGAAGGGTTTTTTTAATAAGTATTGTTTACGCCCCCAAATCGTGATCTAGAAGGGCTGGATCGAGATCTGGGTCTGCCCTAATAACTTATTATGAAACCCCCCTGATCGCGATCCGGGTTGGCTGGATCGCAATTTGGGTCCGTAACTTCTAGCTTCTGTAAGACCCCCCAGATCGCGATCCGAAATGCTGGATCGCGATCTGGATTTAACCCTTTTTTGCTCTCTGTAAGACCCCCCAGATCGCGATCTGAAATGCTGGACCGCGATCTGGATCCTCAATTTTTTTTTTCTGTATAACACCTCAGATCGCGATCTGGATGTGTGGATCGCGATCTGGTTCCTCTCCACTTTTCCTACTGTAAGACACCCCAGATCGCGATCCGAAATGCTGGATCGCGATCCCAGTAATCTGCAAATAATTTGAAATTTAAACGGGTGAGATAGAGATATTGAACCCTAAAAAAATATAAAAATGCAAGAAAAGGCTAAAACGAAAACAAAAGCAAGAACAAGAGGAAAATGACAGAGAATGAGCAACAATGGGGTGCCTCCCATTTAGCGTATGTTTTACAGTCGACGACTCGACTTTGTTTGGATTTATTGGGAGAAATTTAGTGCGACACGATCCACTTCCTCGGGAGCACCATTCGGGTAGTAATGCTTAACTTGTTGCCCATTCACTTTGAACGACAGACCGTCTCATCCTCGTATTTCGATAACTCCTTGTGGGGTTGCACTCTGGACTACGAATGGTCCTGACCAACAGGACTTTAGCTTTCCCGGAAATAATTGTAACCGAGAATTGAAAAGTAGGACTTGGTCACCTGCCCGGAACTCTCGCTTTGTAATTTTTTTGTCGTGCCACTTTTTCGTCTTTTCTTTGTAAATCTTGGCATTCTCGTAAGCATCGTTTCTGAACTCCTCCATTTCATTTAGTTGAAATAATCGACGATCGCCAGTAGCTGTTTGATCGAAATTGAGCTTTTTGACTGCCCAATAAGCTCGGTGCTCCAATTCCACTAGCAGGTGGCACGCTTTCCCAAACACGAGTTTATACGGAGACATCCCAAACGGTGTCTTGAATGCTGTTCGATAGGCCCAAAGTGCATCATCGAGCTTTAACGCCCAATCTTTTCGGTTCGTGCTCACGGTCTTCTCCAGAATCTGTTTGATTTCTCGGTTTGACAACTCAGCAAGGCCATTTGTTTATGGATAATAATCTAGCGCAATTTTATGACGGATCCCCAACTTATTCGTGAGATTAGTGAACAGTTTGTTGCAGAAGTGAGATCCTTCATCGCTAATGATCGCCCTAGGTGTCCCGAACCTTGAGAATATGTTCTTGTGGAAGAATTTGAGGACCGTACGAGCATCGTAGGCAGTGGTGGAAATTTCTTCGACCCATTTGGACACGTAGTCCACGGCAAGCAGAATGTATAACTTCCCGTTCGAAGAAGGGAATGGTCCCATGAAGTCTATGCCCCAAACATCAAAAAGCTCCACCTCTTGCATGTTGTTCAGTGGCATTTGGCTTTTGTTGGATAGGTTCCCTGTCCGTTGGCATCGATCACACCGTTTCACGAACTCGTACCTATCTCGGAATAGGGTTGGCCAATAGAAGCCTGACTGCAGAACCTTGGCGGCTGTGCGAGATTCCCCGTGATGCCCGCCACAAGGTGAAGAGTGGCAATGTGTGAGAATCTCACGTACTTCGGTTTCCGGAACACATTTTCGGATGAATCGGTCGGGGCAAGTTCTAAAAAGCAACAGCTCGTCCCAAAGATAGAAACGACTGTCGTGAAGGAATTTTTTCTTTTGGTGATAATATAGATCGTCAGGAATGATTCCACTAGCCAAGAAGTTGGCCACATTAGCATACCACGGAGTGTGAGTACTAATGGAGAGCAGTTGCTCGTCTGGGAATGATTCCTGAATATTTCCTTCGGCTAGAACTTCGTCAAGTATGAGTTTGGAAAGATGATCTGCTACCACATTCTCGCTCCCCTTTTGTCTGTGATTTCCAAGTCGAACTCCTGGAGTAGTAGTACCCATCTGATGAGTCGGGGCTTGGCGTCTTTCTTTGCGAACAGATATCGAATAGCTGCGTGGTCGGTGTAAATGATCATCTGAGAGCCCAAAATATACGATCTGAACTTGTCAACTGCAAAAACAATTGCAAGCATTTCTTTTTCGGTCGTTGAATAGTTCTTCTGTGCCTGGTCAAGTGTACGACTGGAATTGTAGATGGCTTTGAAGATTTTGTCCCTCCTTTGTCCCAATACTGCACCTACAACATAGTCGCTCGCATCGCACATGATCTTGAATGGTTCCTCTCAATTGGGAGTAATCATAATCGGTGATTGGGTTAGCTTCTCCTTGAGGAACGTGAAAGCCTGCAAACAAGCAGAATCAAAATCAAAGACGGCTTCCTTCTCAAGCAAATGACATAATGGTTATACTATTTTCGAAAAGTCTTTAATGAATCTACGGTAAAACCCAGCATGCCCTAAAAAAATTTTAACCCCCTTGACATCCTTCGGTGGAGGCAATTTTTCAATCGTTTCGATTTTTTCCCTATCCACCTCAAGACCCTTTTTCGAGACCTTGTGACCTAGAACAATACCTTCACGAACCATAAAATGACATTTTTCCCAATTTAAAACAAGGTTCGTTTATGTACATCTTTTCAAAACAAGTTCTAGATTGTGCACACAATGATCGAAAGACGATCCAAACACAGAAAAAGTTATCCATAAACAGCTCAAGAAATTCTTCTACCATATCATGAAAAATAGACATCATACATCATTGAAAGATAGCAGGTGCATTACACAAACCGAAAGGTATCCTACGAAATGCAAAAGTACCGTAGGGGCAAGTAAAAATAGTTTTCTCTTGGTCTTCCGGGGCGATTGAAATTTGATTGTACCCCGAATAACCACCAAGAAAACAGTAATACTCGAAACCTCCTAGCCTGTCTAACCCCCGTCTCCAGTGTAGTTAGAGTCTACCCACAGGTCCGACGTCTCCGTTCAGAACCTTCTATTAAGAGAACATTTAGGTCAAGTCCTTAAGGGCTACCCGAAGTGCATCACGTCTCCGTTTCCACACCCCGAGCTATGTTTTCCTAAATTCAAACAAGAAATCCTCTCTCGAGTTCATTCATATTTTATATCAATCCGAGAGCTGATCAAACAATCAGAAGCATTTAATATAGGAAAACATAAACGAAATCGAAACACGACAAATAGATAACAGAAATGACGATCGAAATCAATGTATACAAGGCTTCATTACCCTAGAAGAAAATGTTCTTAGTTCATAACAAACAAAATTTCAAAAGAATGTACACAAGAAATGAAGAACAAAACGTAAAGAAATTGCATAAGAAAAACCCAAGTCGAAACCCCCGTTGATGATTCCCGCGAAGAACTGTTGAAAACCGTAAAAAGTCGAAGAAGAAATGAAGAATGAAAGGGTCTTTCTATTTATAGTCAAATGCAAAGCTTCCTCAAGAAGTTTTGCAAAATAAATATCTTTCTCAAAAGTCGCGCCCAGATCGCGATCAGGGTTGGCTGGATCGCGATATGGCAGCCTCGGGGAACTGCCCACCGCCATGCCAGATCGCGATTCGGATATGTGTATCACGATCTGGGTCTTCAACAATTATGCACTGTGAGACCCCCCAGATCGCGATACAGAGTGCTGGATCGCGATCAGGATCTTGAGTAAAAAGCCTTCTGTGAACACCCCCATATCGCGATTCAGAATGTCAGATCGCGATCTGAGTCTTGATACTTTTAATTTCTTTATGTGACAACCCCCAGATCGCGATACGGAGTTCCTGTATCGCGATCTGGGTCTTCTTGGCCTCAAAATTGGCTTGAAAATTCGGTTTCGCTTTCAAATGGCTTCGACTCGGCAAAAATATCTAATAAAACCTAGAAATAGAAATAAAACAAGAAATGCAATAATATATACAAATAAAGAGGAAACTCGGACGAATGAAGACAAAAACTCGAAGATTTGATAAGCAAAAATCGTGCAAAACGAACACTTATCACGCCCAGATCGCGATCTGGGCTTCTTGGATCGCGATCTGGCAGCCTCGAAAACTGCGCACCGTCTGCTAGATCGCGTTACGGGAATGGTGGATCGCGATCTGGTTCTTGATCAAAAAACGTTATGTGAGACCCCCAGATCGCGATACAAGAAAGCTGGATCGCGATCTGGGTCCTGATCGAAAAACGTTCAGTAAGTGACCTCAGATCGCGATACAGGAAGAGTGGATCGCGATCTGGCCTCTGCGTCAACTTCAAACCCTATTTTGACCCCTTTATTGCTTGAATTTGACAATTTTGCATTTCACTATAGTTGTAGACCTTGAAGTTAACTTTTTTATGCTTCTTGAATCAGCTCAATCGGAAGTCGTATGCGGGAGTTATGCTTGAAATACCAAACACTGTCACAACCCGTGGGAATGCACTTTTGCACGTGTTTGGTTTGATTTTCGACTTCGCTTCCAAAATCGTTTCGAACCGGCAAAAATAGCTTCACTTTACCTAAAATATAAATAAAACAAGAAACGCATAATATGTACATGTAAAGCCGAAAACTCGGACGAACGAAGACCAACACTCAAAGATTCGATAAATAAAAATCGTGCAAAACGAACACTTATCAGGCGTCTATATACGACTGATTTTGGTGTGGATAGGAGTGCAAATAAGTCCTCCTCCCAGGGGTTGTATGCAATTCGCCCTATTATTAATGGTGTTAAAGATTTAAAGAGGAAAAAGGAGGTAAGTGTTACATTTAATACTTGAAGAGAGTAATTGTTACGCACCCTATAATTAAACGAGTGTGTATTGAACCCTACATTCATTTCTTCTACTTTGTTTTTATAGTGATTGCTCTTCAATTTTGTCATATTAAAGAAAGAGAGGTAGAAAAGTTACGAACAATCCAATTAACAATTGGTAAGAGACAATATCATATTATTTTTGCGATTGTGATAGATCGGGTACTTGGCACTTTGCACCCTTAAATTACATGTCATTGGTACTTTGCCGGCTTAAATTGGAAAAACGGCAGAATTTACCCTTCAATTACATTTTGCTTGGCACTTTGCACCCTAATTCATTTTTTGGTAAATAGCATTAAACCACCTAAACTTTGTTCGTATTTGCGGATTACTACCTCAAAAATAAAAAAAATATCCGATCCCACCTGAACTCAATATGTTGTGCCACGTTACCTTTTTTTTTTGAACTTTCAGGCGAAAATTGTCGGAATTAAACCAATGTGTGCTGCACATGCGATTTGGAAGGGTTTTTTGTCTTTTCAAAACCACAATCCCTAATTCTTCCATTTTTTTCTTCTATTTCTCTTTGACTTTCTTCTTTGCTCTTCTTCTTCCTCCTCCTCTTCTTCATTTTTTTCGAAAAGGAGAAGCCAGTTAAGGGCTTATTGATGTACTTGCTGTTTAGATGAAAGAAAACAAGAATATTTAGAAATAATAAAAGCGAATTGTTTCTGTTCTAATTGTATTGCTGAGCTGTCAGTTGTTGAGTATATGATTATATGAAGAAAAACAAGTTCAGTTACGTCCTTGTATTTTAATTTTCAAAAAACAGATATTTTTTTGTGGTAACTCTGCTATATAGTAGCTATCAGTTTCTCCTTTTATTGCATGCGAAATATGGATGAACATGTTGTACATTAACATACTTTTCTTTTGCTGCAATGACTGATAAAGTTTTGCATGTGATCCAAGATGGAGAATGTAGATGTGGAAGGAGTTGATTGGCTTTTCCTTTTCGAAAAAGATGAAGAAGAGGATGAGGAAGAAGAGCGAAGAAGATGCGGAGGAAAATGGAAGAAAAAAATAGAAGAATTCGAAGAATTACGGATTGTGATTTTGAAAAGACAAAAATGCCCTTTCAAATTGCATGTGCAAGCACATGAGTTTAGTTCCGGCCATTTTCGCCTAATTATTAAAAGGGTATCGTGGCACAACTTATTGAGTTCAGGTGGGATTGAATTTTTATTTTTTTTGTTGATATGGCAATCCGCATAAACGGGCAAAGTTTGAGTGGTTTAATGTTACTTATCCTTCATTTTTTTGGCTAGAAAAGTGACATGTTGTCTGTTATTTGAGATTTGAACAGGGGCATGCAGCAAATTTGTCTTTCTTTATTTCTCACAAACTTGTTTCTTAAACGAGTACGAGATTAATGTCAATTACGACAATACAACTAATTCAACCATCGCTTTGTGCCAGGGAGATGAAACCAAACATTAGAATATTCATTTGTAGATTTTCTCGTCTTTTTAGTTAAATATCTAATTCGTAAGATTAAATATAAAAATTGATTTTGTTAGGATAGTAATTACAATCACTACAAGAAAAACTAGTTTCAGTGACCAAATTCTCAGCGACCATAACTAAATGGTCACTGAATATTCACATTTAGTGACCAAAAGTACTTTTGTAGCAAAAGTGGGAAGGGTTAAATCTTGTTGCGACGAACGAACATTTGGTAGCTATAAGTGGTCACTAATAGCTAGACATCTTGTAGCAACTAAAGTTAAAGTTTGTCCCGACGATTTTTATGGTCACTATAACTTAGTGTCAATAGTGACCAATTTATCATTAAATTTTTTTACGGTTGCTACAAGTCTTTAATTTAATTATTAACAACCATCTAATCGGGTTGCTAGTAACCAATTGAATTTGGTCACTATGAAACTACTTTCGGAAATCAAATAGATTTGGTCACTAATTTAGTTTTTAAACAAATCATGAAAAGAAAAGAAAATAAAAGAAAGATGGAGGGCCAAAATGCAAATAATGAAAAATACAGCCAATTGGCCCAATTCTCCTTCTTTCGTTCCTTCATCACAAAATTGTTCACTCTCTCCTTACGCTCTCTTTCTCTCTCTCTACCAATTCTCGGCTAATATCACAGAAAATCAAGATGGAGTTCTCTCTTAATTTCTTCATTATGTGTGCACCAAAATCCCTCTTATCTTACCTCTTTTGTTTTCCCCAAAAGTATTCTCCTATTTCACCCAATTTCTCCAAGCCCTACTTCCTACCCCTATCAGAGAATTTTTGAATTCAATAAAGGGGATTCGGATGAATTGATTATAGGAAAAGAATTGGGGATTTGAAAAGATAATTTCAGATTTGGGTTTTAAGGAAAAATAAAAGTTTGGAGACCTTCGAGAATGAATCTCGTCGATCAGGACCCACCTTTGGAATAATTGTGAGTTCGGATGTACTCGGGTGTTGGTGATTTCCGGCAGAGGTCGTCGATGGTGGCCGGAGTCTGGAGTTCAGCTTTTGGCTCTTCAAATAATTAAATGAACGGAGGTGTTAACGGTGGAGTATTGATGATAGAAGGTACCGTTACAAACCTCGAGAAGTTAGCTTCCCATTGATGGTGGTGCTCGGCAGTTTTATTCGTCGGTGGTCGCCGAAATTTGGTGTGAAATTCAGCCTGCTCGCCGGAACTCTAAGGGAAATAAAATCTGCTACCGTATCTGTTTTCGGAGCCAAAATCGAAGGGTTTGGAGTGTGAATTTGGGAATCATTCCTTCTCAAAACTCGTAGAGGACCTCGAAAACTATGAGTGAGTGTTTAATTATTTCCAATTCGAGCACGTGTTATAGCCTTTTAGGGGTCGGAATCAGACGACAGCGAATCTGTCAAAAAACAGGGCAGTTTTGCCTAATCATCATACGGAGCTGTTTTTGTTATGTTGGAGTAATAATTTAGGCTATGTGTCTTCTGATGTTTTCTATATTGAGTTGTGAGGTTTGATTTGGTATATTATTTGGTCGATTTGGATAACTCTACAAATTGTTATGATTTTTCAAATAAACTGTGACAGCAAACAAGTTTGTCCAAAACAATTCTGGCAGCTTTCTGTATTCAACTTTTCGGGCTGTTATTGTTGTGTTATCTTAGTAATTGGGGTTGGTATCATCATCACAATTGTAGATAAAGTTGTGAACTTTTATTTGGTATATTGTTTTCCCAATTTGGATAAGCGTACGGCCTGCTACGATTTTTGGAAGAAAATGTGACAACAAATAACGTTGGTTTCTAGTTTAATGTCCATAGTTAGCATCTATCTGTGTCATTAGTTATTTGAGTCATTAGTTATTTGAAATTTGTCTTATGCACATTGAGCAACAAGTTTAAAGTAATGTGATCGAAGGTGAAGCTTAAGAAACTAATGGATTCTTATTTCAGGTGTGTCATTCGTGGTTGTGTACCTAAGAAAATTTCGGTCTATGATGTTGCTTTTGGTGCTAACTCGAGGTGAGAAGACTTTGTTATTTGAGAAAGACTTTGTTAGTTATTTCTTCAAGTTATATAACCAAATTTAACCCGACAGCTATGTTGGCGAAATTCTGAGAAATAGTAAACCTTCTGCCGCACCTGTTTTCGCAGTCGAAATCGAAGGGTTTGGAGTGAGATTTTCGAACCAGTCTCTTCACAAAACTCGTTGAGGACCGTGATAATTATGTGTAAGTGTTAAATTGCTTCTAATTCGAGCAAATCTTATAGCCTTTTAGAGATGAGAATTTGACGGCGGTGAGTCTGCCAAAAACAGGGCAGTTTTGATGAATCATCTTCGTTGGGTTTTATTACCGTCTTAGGATAATAATTTGGGATATATATCGTAAGTAAACTTTTAGATGAAGTTGTCAGCTTTGATTTGGTATATTGTTTGGCCAATTTGGATAAGTTTACAAATAGTTATGAATTTTACAATAAACTGTACCAGAAAAGAGAATTTATCCAAAATTCGGGCAGTTTTCTGTAATCATCTTTTGGGCATGTTTTGAATATGCTGGGATCATAGTTTGTGATCAGAGTCTTCAGTGAACATGTAGATGCAGTTGTTAGCTTTCATTTGGCATATTACGTTCCCAATTTGGATAATCGTACCAATTGTCTTGATTTTTCAAAGAAATTGTGGAAACAAATGTTTTAAACCTTTGTTTCGAGAACTCGTCAAACAAACACGAGTCAACTCCGTACCATGTGAATTGATGCTGGAGTGTGTTGTATTTGGTAAATAGAACTCCATAGAAATTGTGTATTATGTTCGATTGTCAGTTATGGCATAAGATTTAAGTTAGGATGTTTATATGAAATAGAACCGAATAGTAAACGATTATGTTAACATTCGATAACTTATTTAATTCTAATATTTCATAGGTGTTGAGTATATTTATGCTCTCATTCAAGACTTGAGCATGATTCGAGAGTAAGGTGTTTTTATTGCACTTGCATTATTTCAGGTGAGGATCTCTATTTCTTCACTATTATTTATTGGAAAAATAGAATGCACACTGAGAATAAGATATTTTATTGCTTCTTGATCACTTAAATGTGATATATGTTACTTTGATTCTTGAATTGTTGAAAATAATGATCGATTCGAAATCCTCTTCATGGAACTTAATAAGTTCTCATCTTGATTCGGGAATTATTCGAGTAATTTCTCATCCCGATTCCTTGATTACTCAATTGAGTTATTTTATCTACCTTGAATAATTCAACCAGTTTCAATTTGTTTCTCTATCAATTCGGAATTGTTTCACATCTTTACTTGTATACTAGTTGGAACTACTTCTTCTATTATGATTCTAAATGATTTGTTTCTTGTTCATTGAACGCAAATCGTTCTTTTCCCGACTCTTGGACCATTTAGGATCATTGTATTTCGATAGTGGGCGTCACAATTTTGTTCTTTGGTACCATATATTTTGTTCTCTCTTTTGTTACTAGAAGAAGCTGGCTTTTTGTTTGACATATATAAATTTAAACAAATTAATACTCTTATTTTAGATGGAGCTGACACAGAATATAATATTAGATTATCGGGTGTTACTCACGTTTATACGAGATTTATTTATCGTGGATCCAGGTATACTTAGTATTATGTACTTTGATTGCATAATTGGAATTTCATATGATTTTTTATTTTCTAATTGATTTTTTTTCCCCTTTTTCAGGTTGGACTGTTTGATGAAGTGAAAGGACGTTATCGTGGAAGTCATATTTGTTGTCGCTTAACAATTTATGAAGTGGAATTTATTATGAAATAATAATAGTAATCTTTTTTTATTATTTGGAATGATTGATTTATTATTGTATTTAATATGATAAATTGAAATTATAATATTCACATTTGATTGATAATATGTAAATTTGCAATGTTTAATTTTATTTTAATTTTATTTTTACAGCTACTGCTGCAAATAAACATTAATGATTAATGCAACCAATTAATTATTGGTCTGAATTGGTCAGTAAATTTAATAATTGTTGAAACCATGTAAAAACTATTGCTACCAATAATATGGTCACTATATGTATATATTTTAGCAACCAACAGATATATATTATTTAAAAACCAATATATACCGTCACTATATGTAGACACGGCCACGGGCCGGTTCGGGCCGGTTCCGGGCCGGTTCGAACCGGTTCACGGTTCACAATTTCCGGAACCGGAACCGGCCCGTGGAATGGGCGGTTCAGCGGGCCGGGTCGGCCCGCCGGTTCGGGCCGGTTCCGGGCCTATCCGGGCCGGTTCCGGGTCGGCCCGGAAATTTTGATTTTTTTTTTTTTTTTTTTTTTAAATTAAAAATTTTAAAGATTTTGAATTTTAAATGATTTTTTGAAATATTTTATGAATAAGTAAATTAAAAGAAGTACTTTTAAATAGAAAAAGGAAAATGAAATAAATGAAAAGACTTGAAATTAATTTTAAATTTAAAATTTT
The DNA here is from genome assembly GCF_056151865.1 of Erythranthe guttata. Taxonomy (NCBI): domain Eukaryota; kingdom Viridiplantae; phylum Streptophyta; class Magnoliopsida; order Lamiales; family Phrymaceae; genus Erythranthe; species Erythranthe guttata. The sequence continues at coordinate 8,128,032 of NC_142536.1, forward strand.
AAAGATTTTGAATTTTAAATGATTTTTTGAATTATTTTATGAAATTTTGGGGGGGAAAAAATTCAAAAAAAAGTGAATAACGGCCGGTTCACCCGGGCCGGTTCACCCGGGCCGGTTCGGGCCGGTTCAACCCGGCCGTTATTCACTTTTTTTTGAATTTTTTCGAATTTTTTTTTGTTTTTTTTTTTTTTTTAAATCCGGGTGAACCGCCGGGCCGGCCCGGCGGTTCACGGTTCATCAATTTTCAGAACCGGGCCCGTCCCGGGTGGGACGGGCCGGTTCACGGGCCCGGGCCGGTTCACTTGGTCAACGGGCCGGTTTGGGCCGTCAACGGGCCGGTTCGGGCCGGTTCCGGGCCCAAAACCGGCCCGTGGCCGTGTCTAACTATATGTATATTATGTAGCAACCAAAAAATGTGGTGGCCAAATATATATCCTATAGCAACAATAAAATATGGTCACTATACGTATATATCATTTAGCGACCAAAATTATATGGCCACTATATATGTTGCTATAGCAACCACGTTAATATTATTGCTACCATAAAATTTACATTAGCGAGTCAAAAACTGGTCGTTAATAATTATATTTTTAGTGACCATTATTAATTCGCCGCTAAATCTCATATTTTAGCGTCCAATTAATTTTCTTGTCGCTGAGTACTTTTAGTAACTACCCTGTTGTGACCACCGGTGACCAAACTTAATTTGGTCGCTAGAAGTTTTAGCTACCATTTTCTAACTTTTAGCGACCATACAAAATCGTCACTAAAACCAATATTTCTTGTAGTGAATGTGTTTTGATTATTCCATTTGTCTTTTTGATGTCTCTTAATATTAAGATAAAAAGATTGAATGCAATCATGCATAATAGAACCAAGATGTCTACTAAACGCAAAAGCAATGCTTGTAATTGCTGAAAAGTAGAACTCACTTTGCAGATATTTTAACACATTCACACCAGAATGTGTGCTTTCTTGTCTAGCTCAAAATCTTGTTCATAATCTTTACATGCGTTTCTTGGATTGTACTAAAACCATCAAGGCATTTGATGTTTGAACCAATTTATGTAACGAAAACAGTAGAAGTAAACACTTTTTTTGCACAAATAACCATAATATGTACATAATTCTCCTTTTAAGCCTATACGAAGAAGAAAAAGTTATTTTTATTATATGTTTAAAAATAATATCTAAGTGATGAAAATTTATGGAATTGCAGATTGCATGACCTTTATCTGAATGTAACACATTAACATACATTAATTTTGAATGCTTGTTTTTTATTGAATACGTATTTATTCTAAATTAAATAAAATATAAATTTTATTAAAAATTGGACTAAAGTATCTCAGACTCTTGATAGAGAACAATGAACATTAGTTGTTCTTTGTGTTGTCATCGTCGGGTTTGGATATGTGAAATGAAGAAGATGAAATATATTTAAGTTTGTGAACAATAAAGAAAGATAAATCTACCCCTCTTTAATAGGTAGCATGTCACTTTTCTAGCAAAAAAAATAAATTAGGGTGCAAAGTGCCAAGTAAAATGTAATTGGAAGGCATTCTGCTATTTTTCCAATTTAAGGATGCAAAATGTCAATAGCATATAATTTAAGAGTGCAAAGTGTCAAATCATCATGCTGACACATTTCAAAGACTTATGGACTGTTATTGGATCACACTGATTTTCTGAAATAAGAAAAAACGTAAACGCAATTAATTTTCATGTAAAGTTGTGCTTTTGTTAAATATATAAAGGACAAAATGCACTTCAACCCTTATAAATTTCCCATTTTTATAGTTTCTCCCATTCGAAATTCAATAAATGGATAATTCCTTTTGAAATATTATTTTGTTGCACTTTGTCATAGGAGCCATTTTTTGGAGGGCATTGTGCAATAAAAACAACATTTGATAAGGGGAACGTGCAAAAGAGTAGAGTTTTAAGGGGCAACGTGTAACAAAAATAACATTTAAAAGGGCAACGTGCAACAAAATTAACATTTAAAGGGACAACGTGCAACAAAAATACTCAATTCCGATGATTAATCCATCGGAATTTTGCTATTGAGGCAAAGTGCAACAAGAATAACATTTTGAAGGGTACATTGACTTTCAAAAACAAATTGAAGGGGTAAAGTGCGAAAATCAGAAATTTACAGGGGTGATATGCAATTTTCCCATAAATTAGTATTTTACATAGTATTCACTGTTTTATTGATTGTTTTACTTGATCCAAACACACCCATAAATTAGTGTAAGCACGAACTTCAATCCACCGCGTGAGTTGTATTTTGAGCCCGCCGTTGTTTAAATTTATTAATCCACTCGAGTTGAAGTTCGATTGCTCCACATTCGACATTTTTCAATCTCAGGCACATGTCCTGTTTTACTGTCCCATTTTCCCAGAAAACGGAACTCTCTTCGGTAAGGCAATTGGAGATCGAAGGCAATACTCGTGCGCTTATTGAACCATTTGGAAGGCCATTTGGATTCAATTTCACGGCTTCAAAAAACGGTCTAATATCCAAATTCGCTTCTCCCAACTTGTCATCAAATTTGAACTTGGTGCGGTCATGCACTGTCTACAACCATACATACACTATGAATCAGCATACATTGAAACTAAAGATTTCCAATCTATAATAAGTTGAACTTATTTGGATGAACTCATTCTACATTGAATTTCACATTTTTAACTCAAAGAAATATTGTACCACTTGCTATCAGATTTTCTTTTATATATTATAAATTAAAGAACCTCACCAGAGAAATTGAATGACTGCGATTTGCAACACGAATTCCGAGTTTCTCGTCCCATTCCGGATTAATATCTTTCGTCACAACACGAGTCTTCACACTCTGCATCATAAAGATTTATACTAAATTGCAAATTTTGTTCTAGAAAACTCGAAAGGCAAAATATTTAATGCAAATATATGCACATATGCAAAGGATAATAAATTAATGTGCTGTCCCTTGAGTTAAGGTCCAATTATATACTGACACAAACTTTTCCGGAGTTCTGATTGTGATTAAAAACTTATTCCAAATTCAGTAAATTATGTTATGACCTCCCTTTGAGATTGTATCTAACTAATAAGAAAGAAAATACAACAGCAATGGTGGGAGGTATATGTCAACAATGAAAGTGAAAGAGACGACATGCGATGAGAGGTCATTTTAGAATTTTTAAACCACAACAATGTAGGCAAGCGGAGGTTGTGTGACGTTTGGAGTGCAGTATGATAAAATTATCCTTGAATATTAATAATTTGTAATGATTTTTGTTTAAGAAATATTTTTGTGAGGGTAAATGGAACACTAATAATAAATTAAAAAAAAAAAAAAAAACATCAAGAAGTAAGAACGCAAAACCTGTTTGGAACTCGTGATAACAACATAAGGATCTCCGATGTGGCCGTCATTAACAACAACAAGATTAATACCTCTCTTCACCCAAATTCTGAACACTCCACATGTGAAATTTTGAACATGAAGAGCATTGTATCCTAGGTTCTCTCGTTGCTCTGATATTTCATTTGCTGATAGCAAAAGGTCATTGTTGCTATTGCAATCAAAGTTAATCGCTTGAAGTGATAATATTTCGGCAAATTCAGACGGGATCTCCTTGAGGTTTAAGTACCCAAGACTTAGAATTTCAAGACATGGGAAATGTGTATTGTCTGCTTCCCATATCTCCAATTCACACTCATAAATGTACAAGAACTTGAGTCGAGTGAATTCCCCTTCTTTTGAAATCCACTTTTGGCCTACAACAGCATTTGTCCACAACGTGAGAGCTTCAAGGTTGGGTAGTGAACCAACAACAGACATATCTTCCCAAGGAATCTTGCATCCACGTAAGATCAACCGTTTAAGTGAATTTGGGAAGACAACATCTCCACCACAAGGAGTACATTGCAAATAAAGTTCTTCAAGTTTATGGAGATGGCCAAGATTTCTTAAAAAAATAGATCCAAATGTCGGACAAATAATTCCAAACTTCTTGATATTTAGGATTCTTTTAATTACCGCTTCAGTGCATTTCAAATCTATGACTGTTGAAAGTGTTTGTAGATTTTGAAGAAGTATGATGTTCTTGACATCATCTGGAGGAGGATCAGCCAGATGTATTCGTGTGGCCTCAACATGTCGAAGTTGGGGCATCTGCCATATCTCACTTGGTAAATTCAACTCTCCATCAACAATTAAAGTTTGTAGACTCCAAAGTCGGGATATAGAAGACGACATCGCAGTCATCGGACCCATGCAAGAAACATATCTTAAGTTAATTAGCTGTAGAATTTCATGTATAGGATATCTATCAACCCCATTCAATACCCGTAGTAACCCAACCTGATCAACAGTGTAATCATTTGAATCCTCAGGAGAGAAGCATAACAAAGACCGTATAGGTACTGGTGATGTATCGGGCGTAAGTTTCATCCCTTTCCATTTGCCACCATTAATATTGAGGCGTTGTGTGATCTTTAGGTAACTTAAAGTATTGGGGTTATAAAGTTTTCTAGTAAGAATAAAATTGTCTTTCTGAGCTTCTGTCCTACATAGATTACTTAAAAGATCATGAATGCGGCAGGACCTCACTTCTCCACTAATTGATCTCCAATCAACCAAAACGAGATTCCTATCTATAAGATCTTCCAAATACTCATTTCCATTTTCTTCTAAGCTTTTATGCCCACATTGCCTTATGAATCCTTCAGCAACCCACAAACTGACTAGCTTGGAAACTTTGATGGTATAATCTTCTGGGAACACGGCAAAGTAAAGAAAACAAGGCTTGAGATATATAGGCATGTTATTATAACTCAACAATAATATCTTCATGTAAAACTCGTCATCTTGATTGCGCACTGCTGAAGTTACATCTTCTTCAATGTACTTCCAATTTTCTGTTTTCGACTTTGCAAGAACCCCACCAATAACAACAAGGGCCAAAGGAAGACCTCTGCATTTTTTTGCAATACTTCTTCCAATTACCTCGAGTTCAACGGGGCAACATTTGTCTGCATATATCTTTTGGGAGAGTAGATCCCAACTTTGTTCTTCATCTAGGAAATTTAGTTGATAAGGGCGACAAGACCCAATATCCATAGCCAACCTCAATAGCCTAGTAGTTACCAAGATTCGACTTCCATTATTGTTATCTGGAAGGAACATATTTATCATCTCCCACGCATTGATATCCCACATGTCATCCATCACTATCAAATACTTCCTCCCAAACAGAGTTTTGTGCAATTTATCTCCAAGTTCATCTTCATCATTCATGTCATGTGCATCATTTGAATTTTTATTATTAATCTTATGCAAAAGGCCTAGAAGAATCTCCTTTTTGGTATATTCTTGGGAAACCGTAAACCAAGCACGAACATGAAAGTGTTGCACGATAAAAGGATTGGTATAGACATGAGTGGCAAGAGTAGTCTTACCTATGCCTCCCATTCCAACAATAGGGATAATTTGACGATTAGATTCATCGGTGGAGAGAGCACCCATAATTTCGTTCACGTGGCCGTCGAATCCCACCATGATGTTTTTGCCAATCGGAAGAAGAGGCCTCGATGACGATGATGATAAACTAGCTTCCGTTGTTATGGAGTTTTTATGCTGCACATGATCTTTCTCGATTCTCACCAACTCTTCCTCGATGGAATCAAAATCTTGTATTGATGTTTGTACACCTTCAGATAAGGTTGAGGTTTCTACTGATCTGTCGACTTCAGATCCAGCAAGAATGTGGTTCATCACATTGTCTTCGATGATATACTCTGCTCCTTCAGCTACAACCCTGATTCTCGTCTCCAAATCTTCGATCTCTTTGTGATCTCCTCCAGTACTTGATTGATTTTTTTCGAGAAAATCTATCAAGAAATCGACTTTTTGTCGTAGACAATTAATCTGATCACGATCAAAATTGAAGTGATGATGAGGAGGTGGATTGAGGATCTGGTCAATAGTATGAGTGAGAGAAACTAAAGCCGCATATGTTGCAGCCATCTTTTTTGGATAATCGACTAACAGATTATGAAAAATTTGTGATTTCTTAGACACTAACAAGAAGATCAGAGCAAAGTCAAAATAGGATAATCAAACTGGAAAGATTGTGAATTAAGTTTTTACTCAGTCAGCATATATTTGGCATTTGATAACAATAACGTCTTCATCATAAACACCTACCAATATGCATCAGCCGAAAGAAAGTCAAACATTAATATATGTAATTTGCAGAGATTGATGACTTGCACGAATATATGAGTTGAGGTTTTCTAGCTTTTCAATAATTAATTACATTTAAATAATAGGATAAATTACACTCAATACTTCTGAGGTATGCTAAAATAATTTTAAGGTCCTTGTGGTATCGATAATTACACTTACCCCTGAAACATAGTTAGAAACTCTAATGGGATAATAAATTGGATACATTACTCCGATAGGATTCTAACGGACTATTACTTTAGCTAGTATGGGTGCAATTTACCCTAAATAATATTTTTATGTGATGTAGTTGCTATGATAATTTATCAATTTTGTTGTAGCTCTACTTTGACAAAAACAAAATGTCATAAAAATTATATTTTAATTGATTTTTTAATAAAAGAAAAATTATGAATAAAAATATTTCCTAATTTCTTCCATGTCATTGATTACTATTTAACATTTTAGTTTATAAACTTCCAAGATTTCTTCCTCCTATTTAGATCAAGATTTAGTAGTGTTTATTATGTAAAGTCGAACAAAATTCACAGAGAAAAGCAAGTCGAATTCATTAGCTAGCAGCATTTTTTTTCAGTACAGAGTTCTTCATGAAACAGTTGTTTATGCCTGTATGTTTGTTCCAGCTTTTTCCTAACCTCTACTAAAAATTAAAAACCAATCTAATTTCTCTTATTCTTTACCCTCTTAAATACATAGTCATGTCATTCGCAAATAAAATGTTCTAAGAATAATATCATGGAACCTGCTACTTCTTGGTACACAAACAAACATCTTCACAACAGCCATGGGCAGATCTAATATGTCTACAAATTCTTCGTCTTCGTTATTGCTTCTTTATTCTCACAATTGCGTAAAAAGAGGACCCCTGGTTTTGTGCTTGAGAATTGAGATGACCTTTTATAAGTTGGAAAAGTTGGCGAAAGGCAGTTTTTCCTTGTACAATTGGAAATTCCTTAGCAGCCCCACCTGCTCGGACGACCGTTAGGTGTTTTGAACTACATTTCGGATAGCCATCCGAAATGCCGTGAGTTATTTTTCCTTTTTCTTGACTCGGACGGCCGTCTGAGATCTTGACCGGTCCAGTGGCTTTGACTTGTCCGATTTTGTCTACATTTTCTTATAAATTACAGTTTTGACCCTCAATTTATCAAATTCATCACTTTGTGCCTGAAGGACAATAAATCAAAAATTTAAGCATCAATTATCAATAAAATACACCAAAAGCTCCAATTAAAATATTAAGTGTACAAATATACACTTAACACACCTCCAAACTTGAATTTTTGCATGTCTTCAAGCAAAAATTAATCATAAGCAAATAACTCAACTAATGCATCTCCTCACATAGATCATTGACCAATTTCACGTTTTGAGAACTTTTAACTATAGTAAAAATTATACTTGCAAGCTCGCAATTCAAAAGCACTTAGTCACTTACCATTGCAAAAAACCACAAATCATACAGTTGCTTCAAGCATCCAATATTTGTTAATTAAAAATAGAAAAAAATTATACTTATGTACATATGTTGGGAAAATTACAGTTTATGTCCCTAAACTTTACCACTAAAACGATTTATGTCCTCAAACATTTCAATCCACGAAATATGTCCTCAAACTTGCCACTTTTGATCACTTTATGTTCTGCCGTTAACGTCGTCAGCTAACTTCGACGGAAATAGCACGCGAGGCTCACGTGACGTCTATGTGGCCGTTAAATGTGATGTGTAATAATATATTGAATATTAAATGTTGACGTGGCACAAGAATATACTAATTTCCTCTAACTCACTCTCCCAAATCCCAAATCCCAAATCCCAAATCACGTTTCATTCCCATACACCATAATTTTTCCACACTTCACAATTTCAATCACCTCAACCCATTCCCAAATTTTCAATCCAATTTGCATTCTTGCTCGAACCCATATTAAAATCGAAGTCATAAACCCATAAAAAATCCAAATATTCTCACATTTGAAGAGTTTTTCCCTTCTCAAAAAACAACAGATTCACGTGCAAACACATGCCTGCAATCGAGAGGAAGAAGGTAAACGCGACTCCTCTTCTGGTTCTGAAAAAAGATTTTAGAGGAAGCTTTAATTCTTCTCCCAACTCCGTCTCTAGAACGTTGGGGTCGTGTGATTCTTCGCCTGCTGATGCTTGTGCCCCTTGTGGTCTCAATGAAGCGAGCACAAGGATGGTGAAGATGGCACAAATTCTACCCAACTCAGCAAATTCAGAACCTGCCCAGAAGGTGTTCGACGAAATGTCTGAACCAATTCCGGAAAAAAAAAAACATGCAGCACCTGTCAAAGCTGCATATAATTCTTTTTTCGCCAAGAATAGAGTGCCCAACAACGGATTCCAGCTACCCGACTTCCCCAACGAAGTGGAAGAAGACATGATATTTCAGCCCGAAGATGAAAGTGAAATCGAGGAAACATTCGGCATTTGTATATTGGGCTATTTTGCTGGTAAAACACCACAAAAAAGGGCCATGGATTCACAGACGATTCTGCTATTTTCGAATTTCACCTCAATTGAAGGATTCGAAATGGGGTTTTAGGCATTGGATTTACGGGTTCATTGGGGATATGGAGAATTAGGGATTTTAGAATATAAATAGGGGAGGAGAATGACGTGTCGCTCCACATCACGTTTCGTCGACCAAGTAGGCACTGGGTGTTGTACAGGTCGACATTAACAGGTGACGTGAGCTAACTCCGGAAAAAAACAGGTCACGTGACGTGCTAACTCCGGAAATGTCTCCACATCACGTGACGTGCTATTTCCGTCGAAGTTAGCTCCCGACGTTAACGGCAGAACATAAAGTGATCAAAAGTTATAAGTTTGAGGACATATTTCGTGGATTGAAATGTTTGAGGACATAAATCGTTTTAGTGGTAAAGTTTAGGGACATAAACTGTAATTTTCCCATCATATGTTTGACTCCAAATTCTCATCAAATTCTTATACTCTACTAATACCGAATATCAAGCTATTGGGATCATTGGGGATTTTTGGCTTTCAATCGTTAGGTGTTTTTGTTCAAGGTAGGAAATATGGGTATAAGTGGCTAAACTTCTTGAATTGAGGTGATTACTCCAAAATTTTAAAGATAGGCGATTGAAACAATGAATTCACGTCTAAGGACTTAATAAACTGGATTCTCAAGATTACAAAAGTTGTTTACTCTTGCTCTTGAGCAAATAGATCGAGCTTTCAAAATAATTCAACTCCTACTCCTTTTTTCTCCCTTCTACTATTTTCTTCTTCTTCTCATCCTTTTATTTTATATATATCTATATATATATCTATATATATATATATATCTATATATATATATATATCTATATATATATATATATATATATATATATATATATATATATATATATATATATATATATATATATATATATATATATATATATGTAGCACCCCCCTTCTAGTCGGGCGATAAATCGAACCGGTTTATCGGAATATTTATTAAACTTGCGGAAGCAAAGGATCTCTTTGTAAATATTGAAACATTGAAATGGGGCGAAAATGCAATTATCAAAAATTTACTCCTTTGGGTAATGAAAACTTGCACTTTCACGAATAACTTTTCTTGGGTTACTTTAGCCGAACAAAGATTTCGTTTTTTTGGAATAAGTTTCGAAAGGAGGTTCTTCGTTCGAGTGCTACAATATCACGATCGGTTTTTGGTTCGAGAATAAATCAGAGTTCGAAAAGGTTATTTTGGTGAATAATTCGAAGTTTTCTAGCGAAGACATGAAAATGGCAAATCACGAAACTCAACATATTAAGGTAGGAAATAAGTGCGATTCATAATGAAAAACGAGTTCAAAAGTACGAAAAGAGAAATGTTACGGTTTTAGGGTTACACCACCAAAAGAAAATAACCAAAAGTTCTAGCAACGTTCATAGGTCCTCGTACTTCTTCCAAAATCCCGGGCAAGACCTCGATCCACTACTCGATCCATCCCGGCTGAGGATTACTACTACCTGCAATTAAAAGACATCTATATGAGCTATAAAGCTCAGTAAGAAATCCGAGTATTATCGAACTTTGGAAATACGTTATACATAATATATAATATTGTATACCCGTTCTTACCCACGTTTCGCACAACAACACAAGGCAATCGGTCAAATCACATATCTCACGAAAACACATCATTTAATAAGATCACGTAATTATGCAAAATGACTAAAATGCCCTTTTTGTGAAAATCATGAAAAACACATTTTTCGGTTTATCGGATCCGTGAAAGATTAATTTCTGTACCGGATAATAAACCTGTTACGAGCCCGTTTTCACTAAGTGGAATCAAACCTCTACCACATCATCCTAGTTGGATACCGGCCCACTATATCCGAGTTGTTTATTACCTGATATTCCATTAACCTTTCAAGTAAAAATCATTTTTTTTTCAACTTTTCGAAATAATGCTATAACCCACACATGACATCACAAATATCAATCAAGTGCCACAAATTACACAAATATCACAATTTACCACATAATTATATTTTGAGCAAAAATCCCAATTTCACACACATAAACACACAACCACACACGGCACACACACCATGCACAATCAGCACCCACACATTCACACAATTTCAGCATACACACACGCACAATCAACACATTAACCTCACTAATTATTCATCAAAGCAAGCTTAAGAACGAATACTCCTTTTTACCTTTCATTTAATGGACTTATTACCACATCTAGGTAATAATCCATTCCAATCAATTTCTCACAACCATTAAACACATCCAGCAGTAATTAAAGTACCAAAATACTAAAATTTATAATTCATAACCATTAAATCAAAACATGAACACTTAAGGCACACAACATATGCAAATGACATGCAATTATCCTAATTTTCGAAATATTAGCCAACTAATCTCAAAAATTCCCAAATTAAATCCTAGAACTCATAAATGACTCAAATTCCAGGTTCTGAAATTATTTTAAGTTTTTACAAAGTTTCGAAATTTTCTTGAAATAAAAACTTGGAAAATCCCTTTTTCAATTTAAAAATTCAAAACTCTAACATAATTCTAATTAAATAAAAAACTTGTTAAATAAAACTTTTTCTTATCTAATACTTACTGTAAAACAGATCCAAACTTTAAAAATGAGAGATTTTTCGGAAATTGCAGTTTTGACCCAAAAGTTTCGAAATTTGTACATGCAACCACACTAGAAGTTCAAAATCAACTTTTTCATAAAAACCCCTAATAAATCTGAAATTCTACTTTATTAGATGCAGAAAAATGAAGTTGGAAAATCTCTTTGTGCAGAAATTTCGGAAATTGCATATTTTACCCCAAAATATCTAGATCTACACATGCAAGCTTAATAGAATATCCAAATCAACTTTTTCTTACAAAAATTCTTTAAATCCGAAATTTTAGTTCAATAAATGCTAGAAATCAGTTTTGAAAACATTTTCCGGACAGACTTTACAAAAATTACAGATTTGGCCCAAACATTCGAAGATCTACACATGCAACCACAAAAAGTTAAAACTTTCATTTTCTTGAAAACCCCTTTTTGAAATCTGAAATTTTTAAGGCCTTTGGCCAATAAATGCTGTATCTAACCACTATTAACATAGATGATGCATGCAAGAACAAGAATTTAACAAGAAACACTCATTTTTCATTTTTCTTCAAAAACCCCTAAATTTTCGAAATCACTCCCAATCTTTTAGAAAATTTTGAAAACCCTTTTTTTTTTATACTATTGATGCCATTTAATTGCAGCAAGAATCGGCAATTCTTACCTTAATATCGAAGAAAGAAAAATAACCGAAAGGGATGAAAGCTTTCAAGCACCGAAGTTCAACCAAGCCACCTTGATTGTGAAGGAAATGGTGTGAGCTTCAAGGAGGGAGGAGTTGTGATCTCCCGAAAGAAGGCAAGTGGTCTTGATGGTGTTCTTGGAGTAGTCCAAGGCAAGTGTTAAATAAGGAACTCTCATTTTAAGTTTTGGGAATTTCTTTAAAATGTGAAGTGAGGTGGAGAGAGGAGGAGCCGATGATGGTGGTGATGGTTTCGGTGGAGAGAGGGGAGAGAGACAAGTAAGTGTAGATGTGTTGGAAGGAAAAAGATGAAGGTGTCTCTTCATCTTACTAATGAGGGTGGAGTGTAGGATTAGGGAAAATGATGAGTGTTTTGCCAAGTGTAATGCATGCCTAATTACATATAATTTATTTATTTAATTTAAATTACAACTTGCATCTTAACACACACACACACATATCCCGAACACACACACAATTTCGGACATATATATATATATATATATATATATATATATATATATATATATATATATATATATATATATATATATATATATATATATATATATTCAAATGTATAATGCAAGTATATATGTATGTATACGTATGCATGCATGTATGTACGAGTATATATATATGTATACAATTCACATAATTTACCAAGTTTCAAATAATTTATCAAATAACTAAGAATACGCAATTATGCACATAAACCACGTAATTCACGAAATTCCATAGTATTTCAATTTACGGAAATTTTAAATCGTATAATTCACATATATAATAGCGCACGTAATTATTCACGTAAGTAACATAATTAAATTCACGTAATGCATATAATCGTATACTAATATTTCCTAAGGGTTTTCGAGTTAGGAATATTAGTCTCGGGTTTTGGAAAGGTGGGGTGTTACAATATATATATATATATATATATATATATATATATATATATATATATATATATATTATATATATATATATATATATATATATATAATTTATTTCAAGAATTTTCATCTATTCTACCTTATAAAGTATTGGCTAAAAGAAAGAACACCGTTTCTCCAAGGCTCAAATCAAGGTTAATTTTGATAAAATGTCGGCTTCAAAGGCTGAAACGGTTCAAAGAAGGCCAAATCATATCTCAAATCACTCATTACTCAACACATCTTATCATAAATTTCCTAAGGTGGGCTCTAAAACCGAAAATAGCTTAATCTAGCACAAATTAATTCCCAATTTAAAATAAAAAAACGTTCAACAAAAGTAATGCACAAACTGTGATTCCTAACAGTAGTTCGCTTCCAAGTTAAATTGAATCGGAAGATAACCGAACATCTAGTTTTTATCACAACAAAATAAGCAATTTCATCATCAAATTGGTCATATCTCATCATCACAACTCATCGATGTATTCGACTCAAGCAATTTTTTTATTCTTTTTTAATAAAACGACTAAAGCAATAAAACATCTTGAAACACGTGAATTTCCACAATGTGTTTTTAACTCTCCTACTTTCAAACTAAATTTTAGTTATGGCTTAGTGGGCTAAGTATATTACTTAGTGGGCTAAGTAGTGCTTATTAGTGGGGTTAAATTGTGGATATTATTTTAACTACTAAACTAACCCACTAACCCATGTTCTTGAGTGCTCTTGTAGTTGGTTTTCTTGCAGATCATGGGCTGAGGAGTGGAAGCTTGGAATGTCTATAAATACCGACTTCAAGACTCAAGGAATTTTTAAGGATTCGAAGAAACAAAAAACCGAGAGCTGAAAAGAATACATGAGAGTTTTAGTGTGTTTCTAGAATCTCTGTTGTACGTACTCCTCACGAGTACATTCTTTGAAATCTAGAATTTTTAGTATTTATCTTTTTGTTTCTAGATTTGGTTGTAAGAATGATCAAGCTAGTGATTCATTCATAAGGAAGAAGTTTTTGTACTTCTTCTCTTTGTATTCTTGTAATACTGTTTTTAAAATAAGTTTTTACGTCATTTAAAGGGCAAGTTCACAAGTTTTTACTTGTGAACATTTTTAATCTGAGTATTGTTTTTATATTTCCGCTGCATGTTTATACAAGTGTCATAACACTTAATATAACACCTCTGTATTAAACGAATTCGGGACCATAAATTCTTTCAATTGGCATCAAGAGCCAACACTTGACGTATACTAAGTGTTTGTTCCTATTTCTTTTTCAGAAACGAATTCGTGATGGATACTCAGATGACTGCTTCTATGCGATCTCCTGTACTTGATGGCACAAACTACACCTACTGGAAAGTCAAGATGAGGGCGTACATCAAAGCCATTGACGAGAGAGCCTGGAGATCTATTGTTACTGGATGGAAGCTACCAACTATAACAGATGCGGATGGGGATGTATTTCCAACACCAGAAAACGGTGGACAGCAGACGATTTATCAAATGCCAATCAAAACTCAAAGGCGTTAAATGCAATCTTTAATTCAGTAGATTTAACAATGTTTAAACTGATCTCAGTGTGCACTTCTGCGAAGGATGCATGGGAGGTTCTTCAGTTACATTGTGAAAGATCAGACAGTGTTAGAAGAACTAAGCTCAGATTACTCACTTCCAAATTTGAGAGACTCAGGATGGAAGAAACTGAAACAATTTCTCAATACAATGAGAAATTGATCGATTTAGCTAATGAATTTCAATCCTTAGGTGGTCCCTTGAGCAATGAGACACTGGTGAATAAGGTACTGAGAACTCTTCCAGAAAGATTCAGCATGACAGTTACTGCAATTGAGGAGGCCAAAGACACATCATCTCTACGTCTGGAAAAATTAATTGGTAGCTTAAAGTCTAGAGAGATGAACTTTGAAGATCAGAGAAACGAGAAAGGTAAGGCCATCTCAAATTCACTCCAGGCAGAATTAGAAAAGAAAGAAGTTGCTCCGGAGTATGATGATGATGCAGAGGAATGTGTCAACAATGTGGCATTTCAGATTCAGAAATTCAATAGGGCATACAGACGAAGTGGAATCAAGCCCAGACAGTTATTTCCAGATGGCTCTCCACAAAATCGACAAACTCAGCCCCGGAACAGATCTATTCCACAGAGAACATTTCCTCAAACATCTTCTCAAAACACTTTAAAAAATTCTCCATTTATTCGTTCAAATTATGAACCACCTAACTTGGATCATATTAAATGCAGGGCTTGCTCAGGATTTGGACATTATGCTAATGAATGTGCAAATACCTTGAGAAGAAGAGGAATGAGCCTGATTTGTGCTGTCAGTGATGAGAAGGAAGAGCAACCTGAACAGACAGAGGAGCAGCAACCCACAAAACAGGCTCTTTCTGTCAGATATTTCATTGAAAATTGTCCTGAAACAGAATCATAGGGAGTTTCTCTAGATGCTGCAACACTTTCTGAAACACTTTCAGTAACTGAAATTTCTGAGTTAGATAATAGTCATTATACATGTTTGAACTCTATTTCTTTGAATGCTGCAGAATACAGTAAAGAAGCAGTGGGAGATGAGGAAGAAATGTATAAGAAATTGTTCAGCGACTTGGAGAATAAGACTCATGCTCTAGATGCAGCCAACAAGGAAAATTCTTACCTTAAAGAAACAAATCACTCATTTGGAGGTTGGAATCACCAAGAAGGATCTTGAATCGGCAAAGGTGAAAGATGAACTCAAAGAATAAACTCTAGCAATCAAGAGGATAAATACCGGCACAACTAAACTCGAAGAGATTGTGTCACTGGAGAAGTACACCAAAAATGAAGGTCTAGGGTTCAAAAAACAAGTGAAGAAACACAAGCCAGTAAAGAAGAAGGAAATTGTCTTTGTAAAAGAGAAGGGTTCAAATGGAAAAGAATGCAGAAATTCCACAATCACCACTCCAGATTTCAGAATAAGGAGATACATTTGTCATTACTGTTTCTCACCAGGACATTGTTAGAGTAGGTGACCAACAAGCCAACATGTGGCTGTGGTCTTTCGTATTTATTATTGTAATAAACGAACCTTTATTCGTATTAATGATAAAACACCTTGGCATTCTATATCTTTGTCCCTTTGTCACAAGCATAGATATAGTCCTTACAGTTATTACAAGTACTAGTAATTGATCGTTAGGATCGTGAGATATTTACTCAAGTATTATTACTGTTAAACGTGTTCCTAGTCGAAGGGTTACGCCACTAATGAGGATATCCGCCTTTCCCATTAAGACTAGCACTTAGTGTATGTGTACTGCATCTCATCAGTAAACGGTATTGTGATATCGGCATGCATAAGTGGGTGCTCGTAAGTTGACGAGTTCACTGAACTCCCTCACCCTAGAAATTTCTAAGTGGTTCCCAATAATCGAGTAGAGATAACTATGGTATAGTTGTACACCATTAGTCCTTATGACCTAGACATCACCGTGACTTCACTAGAGGACCAGCTGTATCGTGACCTGTCCCTGAGTTCCACCGAGGACCATCCCAAGGGCCAGTGTTCGTGCAGTCCGAAATCTAGTGGGAGGTCTGTGCATTGTAGTCGGGCATTCGATCGCTAGAATAGTCTTGGATGTCCTGTGTGTTCTGAAAGTTTGTAATCATTCTAAGTCTCTGGCCAGAGCTGACTAAGTGATGATTAGAGAATTCGATTCTCTAAGTCATGCACGTGACGATTACAACACTTGGAACGATCGCACCGTCATCGAACATATAAAGAGGTCTCGATGAACCAATGCCTCTAGTTCGATCGGGACATATGTATCGAAGGGACCGTACTGTACGTTAACTATATCTGAAGGTTCTTGCAGGCACTTCATTTGTATCTAGGGAATCATGATGCGTAGTTGCTAGACGCCAATCTTGATACGTTGGGTGATTAAGGTGAAACGAGCTTCATCTTAATCGTAACTCTAAGGGACGAGTTTTGACCACAAAGGGTTGTGGGCCCACGGCTAGCTTACACCTGAACCATCGAGGGTCACACTGCTCGTGCACATGAGATCTTTGAATAAACGGTCAGAGATAAAATAGTTTATCTTTGCATGATTGGAAGTCAATATGATTGGATCCAACATTCGTGATTTGGAATTATGAATGAGAATAAGAAAAGGAAACGAATAGACGAACGTATTAGTGAACTTTCTAAATCGGGAAGTTTCCAAATTTAGAAAGTGCACTGAACTAGGGTTTCCACTTTTGGAAAGTTGGAAATTGAATGTTGGCACTCGTAATGACGAGGATATTATAATGATTCCGAAATTGTAATCGTTGCAATTTTCCGATCATTGAATTGAGAGAAACGAGCAAGTAAAGGAACTAACGAGCTTAAGCTGTTGGGCCCGGTCCAACTTAAGCCCGTTAGGGTTTTATGCAAGGGACTATAAATACTTGATTTATAGGCCTTGCACAAAGACACAAGACCTAATCAAAACCATAGCCGCTCACCTCTCTCTCGGCCTCTCTCCCGCGGCCATCACCGGCGCCGTCGCCGGAACCTCGCCGGAATCGGCCGTTAATCGGCCGATTGCTTTGGTAGTTTCTTTCCTTCTCTTTTTTCTTCCGTTTTTCTAACTATTACGTGTCTAGTGCCACGTGTTTAGTAGATCAAAGTATACGAGGTGAAATCTGAGAGGAGGAAGATCGTAGATCGAAGAATCGAGGAGCAGCACACGAGCCGAAGCCGCACGCAACCCCACGCGCCGCCCGAAGACCGCGCGTGAGTTACACGCGCCGCCGTGGCCGTCTCGCCGCTGCTGCCGCCGCACCGTTGCTGCCCCGGATTGTACGGATTGGTTTCCGTAGCAATCTCGACTTGCTGAGCACTCCTACCTCACGCTTCAAGAGGTAAACACACGAATCTCATGTTTCGATTCGTTTACGTTTAAACTAAGTATTCATGTTTGCTTTCGTATGATTTTATGTGATTATGTGAAATCATAATTTTATTGCGAGCATGTTATTTGATTTCAACGCGAGCATGCTAGTTGATTTAATTTCGATTAAGTAATTTAGCATGTATGTTGTTTTTAATTTCGCTGGAAGCGCAAAGGTACGCAATTAATTGATTTAATTTATCGGGCATGTGCTTATGTGCTTTAAAGTTGTTTAAATCGCATAAAATATTTGTTTTCCGCTGCGTACACGTGTCCGAAACCCAACAGTGGTATCAGAGCTCGTTGCGCAATTAATTGCGTTCGTTTTAATATGCTATGATTTTATGCATGTTCGATTTATTAAAGTAGTGATTGTTGTATTATGTAATTGGGAGTTTTCGTAAGTTTAAAATATTTTTGAAATATTGTTTAGAATTTTTCCAGCTTTAAAATTGTTTAAAATTGGAAAATCGGAGCTGAAATTATTTTTAAAACGTCGGTTTTTTAATTGTTCGGATCGAACCGGTCGAACCGGCCGGTTCGATGGTTGTGTGCGATCTAGTTGACCGAATCCACGTGGATTCGGGTCGGTCAGACCGGTTCTCGGTCCGACTGACCCGGCCCACCGATTTGGGTCAACTGGACCGGGCAGAACCGGACCGCTTCGGTCCGAACCGGTCAGACCGGTTGGGCCGAACCGGTTCACTGAAAAAAAAAAAATATATTTTTATTTCAGATTTCTAAAATTAAATTTAAAACAAATTGATTTTAATTTTTGGAAAATTATTTTCAATTAATCCCAATTAGATAATTGGATCGACAATCATCTATTTTAGTAAATAGGTGTTAGATTAATTAATTAATTTAAATTGTTAAATTGATTTCAATTAATAGAACCCATATATAACATTGATTATAGTTCAACTTAATTAGTAGTACCTCAACATTATTTGAATGATTTATGCTAGTTGAGGTTCTATAATTATTTTGAAAAACCCGATAATTAATTAATGTAATTAATTATGAAATTAGGTCGTATGTTCCTCTTAGGACAATATGCGTTTCCATATACCTTTAGAGAACATAGATGTAGGAATCACATAGACCAATCCGAACCTTCTGATGAGATAAAAACTTTTTAATAAAACCCCTCATTCTTAATCTAATTAAGAATCATTTCAAGCTATAAAGAAAAACCCAATCTGTTGAGTTATTTCTTTCCTTCTGCCAACGGTTGGATTATGTGTAGCCCTTTACTGTAGTGCAGTAAGCCGTGTTAGCGGGGAGTGCTATGGTAGAGTAAGCTGTAATTCAATTGACATAGCGATGAAGGTAGCCATAGAAAAGGGTTATGTTGGATTAATGTGGTCGGCTAGATTAACTAGGGACTACATTAGTTTGGCATAATCAAGTTCTATGAGCATCTTTGATTGGTAGGTTAGACTTGACACACGACGATTTTGATATTCGCGAGATTAACTTAGGTCATTATCAAGTGTGAGGAAAATTAATTTAGGGTCATATTGTGGATATGATTGATTGTGATCTACCTTTGGGCAAATATAATCGGGCTAGATTAACTACGGGTTATATTTGTCTATTGGACCTAAAGCCCATTAAGAAAAATCAGTTTTCTCGTTTGTCTACTAGAGGGAAGTGGAACTCGATAAAATTAGTGGGAGAACAATTAAATCACATAAGTCCAAACATTTAATTGTAACAATCATTTAACGCGAATCTCTAATAATCCTCTTCTCTATATGTCTCAGATAATCATGTCTAAGAATCCCATAAAGTCAATCCTCGACAATAAACTCAATGGCCCTAATTACCTAGATTGGTTGCGCAGTCTTAAGCTTGTGCTAACCGTTGAGGGGCGTCTCTATGTTTTGAACGAGAGACTTCCCGCCACTAGACCTGCCACAGCGACTGATGCTGAAAAGGAAACTTATGAAGTTTGGAAGAAAGATGACACTCATGCTAGGTGCTATATGATAGCCGCCATGGAGCCCGCGCTTGCGAGGAAATATGAGTCTCACATGCATGCTTTCGATATAAAGGCTGATCTCGATAGCATGTATAGTGAGAATATTAGGGCATCGAGGTACGCTGCTACAAAGGAGTTGATCACGGCGAGACTGCGCGAAGGGACTTCGGTCCACGAGCACTGTCTCAAAATGATCACTCTCCTTGAAAAGCTAGTGAATCTTGATGTCACCCTCCCGGCCGAGCTCTCGTTGGATTTGATCCTGTTATCTCTCCCTAGTTCCTATGAATCGTTCATAGTGAACTTCAACATGAACAAACTAGATCCTCCCTTGGATGAGTTAATGAACATGTTGGTCAGCTTCGAGTCCACCATTAAGAAAGAGAAGTATGTTCTCGTTGCTGCTACTTCTGGAAAGAAGAGTTCTTTCAGAAAGAAGAGAAAGGAAAGAGTTCCCTTCCCAAACAACAAGTTCGAAGTGGGTGAAGGTAGTGGGGGCCCCAAAGCAAAGGTTGGCAAGCAAGTTGATGATGCTTGCCATCACTGTGGAAAGAAAGGACATTGGCGCCGCAACTGCAAGGCTTACCTAAAGCAGAAAGGTTCTGAAAAGGGTACGTATTTCATTGACGTAAATTTATCCGTCAACTCTTCTTCTTGGGTATTGGATACGGGCTGTGGCTCACATTTGTGCAATGATTTGCAGCTAATAACAAGAAGTCGAAGGCTTAGAGCGGGTGAGACCTACCTAAGGATGGGGAATGGAGCAAGAGTTGCTGCTGAAGCCATTGGCACAATTTACTTAAATGTTTTGGATTCTAGTTTTCCTATTGTTTTGAACGATTGTTTATTTGTTCCGTCCCTCATTAGAAACCTTATTTTTATTTATGTATTAGATATTGAAGGTTTTACTTTTGTTTTTGGTAATTCGATTTGCATTATACAAAAGAATGAGAATTTGATTTGCAAAGGACGACTATTAAACAACTTGTATGAACTAAATCCAAATGAAATACCTATTAATGTTATATCAGCAAAACGTAAGGAGATAGATCAAAACCCCGCACAACTTTGGCACGCTAGATTAGGTCATGTCTCTTTGAGAAGGATGAACGATTTTGTCAGTGAAGGATTGTTCTCTTTGGAGGACGTGAAATCACTACAAACTTGTGAATCTTGCCTTAAAGGGAAAATGACCAAGTCACCCTACAAAGGGAAAATGGAACGAGCCGAGGGTCTTTTGGATTTGATCCATACAGATGTATGTGGTCCACTAAGTGTTAGTGCGAAGGGTGGATATAACTACTTCGCTACCTTTACCGACGATTATTCTAGGTATGGGTATGTGTACTTGATGAAGTACAAGTCTGAAACATTTGAAAGGTTCAAAGATTTTAGACACGAAGTGGAAAAACAACTCGGACGAAGTATTAAGAAGCTGCGATCCGATCGTGGTGGAGAATACTTGAGCATCGAGTTCATTGACTATCTAAAAGAGAATGGGATACAATCCCAATGGACTCCACCGGGAACTCCTCAACTTAATGGAGTCTCCGAACGTCGGAATCGAACTTTATTAGATATGGTTCGATCAATGATGGGGTTCACGAACTTACCGGCATACTTGTGGGGTCATGCACTTCGTACTGCCGCGTATTTGCTGAATAGAGTTAACACCAAAGCAGTTAAATCCACACCTTATGAACTTTGGCATTCCCGGAAACCCAACTACAAACATATTAGGATATGGGGTTGTCCCGCTTATGTGAAGCGATTAGTGGGAGATAAGTTGGATAGTAAATCCGACTTATGCTATTTTGTGGGGTATCCCGAAGACTCGATGGGATACGAGTTCTTCTATGTCAAATAAGGAAAGATGTTTGTTTCGAGAAATGCCACCTTTTTGGAAAGGGAGTTTCTATCCGATAGAAAGGGCAGCATGATAGAACTTGAAGTAGTTCAAAAACCACAAAGTGAAGTTCAAGCGCAAGAACAAGTAATCAAACCAATACAACAATCCACTAATACACCTCCTGAACCTACCGTACGTAGATCCGAAAGAGTTCGGAAAATGCCGGATAGGTTATTCCTCCTCGAAAATGATGAAGATCATGTTGATCTTGGACAAGATCCAAGAACATACAATGAGGCCGTATCGGATGCGGATATGGGACATTGGCTAACTGCCATGAAATCCGAGATGGACTCCATGTACTCTAACAAGGTGTGGACCTTGGTAGATCCACCCAAAGGAATTGTTCCTATAGGCTGCAAGTGGATCTATAAGAAGAAAATTGGAGTTGATGGAAAGGTATCGACCTATAAAGCTAGATTGGTAGCGAAAGGATACACTCAAAGGCAAGGCGTTGACTATGAGGAAACCTTTTCGCCAGTCGCGATGCTGAAGTCCATTAGGATTTTGCTGGCCATAGCTGCGTGGTACGACTACGAGATATGGCAAATGGATGTGAAGACCGCCTTCCTTAATGGAGATATTGAGGAAGAAATTTACATGGCGCAGCCGGAAGGCTTCATATCTTCTGGAAGTGAGCAAAAGGTTTGCAAACTCCAGCGATCCATTTATGGATTGAAACAAGCATCCCGAAGTTGGAACATTAGGTTCGACTCAACTATCAAAGAGTTTGATTTTGAGAAGAATCCGGAGGAACCTTGTGTATACAAGAAGGTTAGTGGGAGGGCAGTGATATTTTTAGTGCTTTACGTTGATGACATTCTACTCATTGGGAATGACGTAGGAATGCTGCAACAAACGAAAGCATGGTTGTCCACACGTTTCTCAATGAAGGATTTGGGAGAAGCATCTTATGTATTAGGAATACGCATCTATAGATATAGAGCAAGAAAGATGCTTGGCTTATCCCAAAGCCTGTACATAGACACCATTATGAAACGGTTTAGCATGGAAGAATCCAAGAAGGGATTCTTGCCAATGTCCCATGGGGTTCGTCTCTCGAAATCTATGTGTCCGCAAACACCTAGTGAAATCGAGGAGATGAAAAGGACGCCTTATGCTTCTGCCATAGGAAGCATAATGTATGGCATGCTATGTACGAGACCCGATATTGCGTATGCTGTGAGTGTCACAAGCAGATATCAGTCTAACCCCGGCCCGGCTCACTGGAAATCCGTGAAAGATATCCTCAAGTACTTGCGAAGAACTAAGGATATATTTTTGGTCTATGGGGGTGCCGAGTTGAAATTAGAGGGTTTTACTGACTCTAGTTTTCAATCGGATGTGGACGACTTAAAGTCGAATTCTGGATTTATATTCATGCTTAATGGTGGTGCCGTGTGTTGGAAGAGTTCCAAGCAAAGCACGACGGCCGATTCCACTACCGAAGCGGAATACATTGCAGCGTCCGAAGCGGCGAAAGAAGGGACTTGGATAAGGAAATTCATCCAAGAGTTGGGTGTCATTCCTGATGCTAGTGATCCAGTACCGTTGTACTGTGATAACACCGGAGCCGTGGCGCAAGCTAAGGAGCCACAATCTCATCAGAAGTCGAAGCATATTCTGATGAAGTATCAAGTGATCCAAGAGATCATTGATAGAGGTGAAGTTAAGGTTGAACGAGTCGCCTCGGAAGAGAACGTTGCAGACCACTTCACGAAGCCTTTACCGAGATCGGTCCATGAGAAACATCGAGAGTCGATGGGATTGCGATTTATGGGTAGTTGGCTTTAGGTCAAGTGGGAGATTGTTAGAGTAGGTGACCAACAAGCCAACATGTGGCTGTGTTCTTTCGTATTTATTATTGTAATAAACGAACCTTTATTCGTATTAATGATAAAACACCTTGGCATTCTATATCTTTGTCCCTTTGTCACAAGCATAGATATAGTCCTTACAGTTATTACAAGTACTAGTAATTGATCGTTAGGATCGTGAGATATTTACTCAAGTATTATAACTGTTAAACGTGTTCCTAGTCGAAGGGTTACGCCACTAATGAGGATATCGGCCTTTCCCATTAAGACTAGCACTTAGTGTATGTGTACTGCATCTCATCAGTAAACGGTATTGTGATATCGGCATGCATAAGTGGGTGCTCGTAATTTGACGAGTTCACTGAACTCCCTCACCCTAGAAATCTCTAAGTGGTTCCCAATAATCGAGTAGAGATATCTATGGTATAGTTGTACACCATTAGTCCTTATGACCTAGACATCATCGTGACTTCACTAGAGGACCAGCTGTATCGTGACCTGTCCCTGAGTTCCACCGAGGACCATCCCAAGGGCCAGTGTTCGTGCAGTCCGAAATCTAGTGGGAGTTCTGTGCATTGTAGTCGGGGATTCGATCGTTAGAATAGTCTTGGATGTCCTGTGTGTTCTGAAAGTTTGTAATCATTCTAAGTCTCTGGCCAGAGCTGACTAAGTGATGATTAGAGAATTCGATTCTCTAAGTCATGCACGTGACGATTACAACACTTGGAACGATCGCACCATCATCGAACATATAAAGAGGTCTCGATGAACCAATGCCTGTAGTTCGATCGGGACATATGTATCGAAGGGACCGTACTATACGTTAACTATCTCTGAAGGTTCTTGCAGGCACTTCATTTGTATCTAGGGAATCATGACGCGTAGTTGCTAGACGCCAATCTTGATTCGTTGGGTGATTAAGGTGAAACGAGCTTCATCTTAATCGTAACTCTAAGGGACAAGTTTTTACCACAAAGGGTTGTGGGCCCACGGCTAGCTTACACCTGAACCATCGAGGGTCACACTGCTCGTGCACATGAGATCTTTGAATAAACGGTCAGAGATAAAATAGTTTATCTTTGCATGATTGGAAGTCAATATGATTGGATCCAACATTCGTGATTTGGAATTATGAATGAGAATAAGAAAAGGAAACGAATAGGCGAACGTATTAGTGAACTTTCTAAATCGGGAAGTTTCCAAATTTAGAAAGTGCACTGAACTAGGGTTTCCACTTTTGGAAAGTTGGAAATTGAGAGTTGGCACTCGTAATGACGAGGATATTATAATGATTCCGAAATTGTAATCGTTGCAATTTTCCGATCATTGAATTGAGAGAAACGAGTAAGTAAAGGAACTAACGAGCTTAAGCTGTTGGGCCCGGTCCAACTTAAGCCCGTTAGGGTTTTATGCAGGGGACTATAAATACTTGATTTATAGGCCTTGCACAAAGACACAAGACCTAATCAAAACCCTAGCTGCTCACCTCTCTCTCTCGGCCTCTCTCCCGCGGCCATCACCGGCGCCGTCGCCGGAACCTCGCCGGAATCGGCCGTTAATCGGCCGATTGCTTTGGTAGTTTCTTTCCTTCTCTTTTTCTTCCGTTTTTCTAACTATTACGTGTCTAGTGCCACGTGTTTAGTAGATCAAAGTATACGAGGTGAAATCCGAGAGGAGGAAGATCGTAGATCGAAGAATCGAGGAGCAGCACACGAGCCGAAGCCGCACGCAACCCCACGCGCCGCCCGAAGACCGCGCGTGAGTTACAAGCGCCGCCGTGGCCGTCTCGCCGCTGCTGCCGCCATACCGCTGCTGCCCCGGATTGTACGGATTGGTTTCCGTAGCAATCTCGACTTGCTGAGCACTCCTACCTCACGCTTCAAGAGGTAAACACACGAATCTCATGTTTCGATTCGTTTACGTTTAAACTAAGTATTCATGTTTGCTTTCGTATGATTTTATGTGATTATGTGAAATCATAATTTTATTGCGAGCATGTTATTTGATTTAAACGCGAGCATGCTAGTTGATTTAATTTCGATTAAGTAATTTAGCATGTATGTTGTTTTTAATTTCGCTAGAAGCGCAAAGGTACGCAATTAATTGATTTAATTTATCGGGCATGTGCTTATGTGCTTTAAAGTTGTTTAAATCGCATATTTTTTTTGTTTTCCGCTGCGTACACGTGTCCGAAACCCAACAGACATATCCGTCCATTTTGTGAAAAACTAAGTAGTGACAAAGTGTTGTACAGAATGAGTCACATCACTCCAGGGAACACCTCCAAGAAAAAGGTAGAGTTTACCAAAAATGAGTGTAGAATATGGACTCCCAAATGTAAACTTATGTGCAAA
Source organism: Erythranthe guttata (assembly GCF_056151865.1). Lineage (NCBI taxonomy): Eukaryota > Viridiplantae > Streptophyta > Magnoliopsida > Lamiales > Phrymaceae > Erythranthe > Erythranthe guttata. Next base: position 8,154,044 of record NC_142536.1, read on the forward strand.
GCAGTATACACGTCTTTAAATGCTAACATTTCAGGTTCATGGTACTTTTATAGTGGATGCTCTAGGCACATGACTAGAACTAAAGAGTTTCTATCAAACTACCATACACTCAATGGTGGACGTGTAACCTATGGAGGAGGAGCTAAGGCAAAGTGGTTGGACGTGGAACACTCAACATTGAGGGACTTCCAAAACTTTCAAATGTCTTACATGTTGAAGGATTGGGATCAAATCTCACCAGTATTAGTCAATTGTGTGATGATGATCTACGTGTTCAATTTGATAAGTACTGATGTTCTGTGTTTGATAATCAAAATCATTGTGTACTAACAGGTTCCAGGTCTATGGACAATTGTTATCAAACAGGTGACACCATCTCATGCAAGAGCTCAAGAGTAAGTGAAGTAGAGCTGTGGCACCAGAAACTAGGGCACACAAACTTCAAAAATCTGAAGCTGCTCAACAAGTACAATGCCATAAGAGGAATTCCAGATCTCAAGATCAAGGACGTCCCTATATGCGGAATGTGCCAGAAGGGAAAGCAAACTAGAGTACCACACAAAGTGTTACAACACGTTGGGACCACCATTTGTTTTGAACTTGTACATATGGACCTTATGGGTCCTATAGAGGTAGAAAGTCTAGGTGGTAAAAAATATGTATTTGTGTGTGTTGATGATTTTTCGAGATATACTTGGGTGTATTTCTTAAGAGAAAAATCTGATACTTTTGAAGTTTTCAGAAATTTGTACAGGTTTGTTAGAACTCAATTTCAAGTTTCTATTCGAAGAATAAGGTCTGATCATGGAAAATAATTTGAAAATGCTTTATTTTATACTTTTTGTAATAAAAATGGCATAAAGCATGAATTTTCTGCTCCAAAAACTCCTCAGCAAAATGGTATTGCTGAAAGAAATAACAGAACTATCCAGGAGATGGCTAGGGTAATGATAAGTGCAAAAAATATGTCTAAAATGTTTTGGGCTGAGGCTGTCAATACAGCCTGTCACATCTCAAATCGTGTGTATCTAAGATTAGGGTCTATGATGACTTCATATGAAATTCTTTATGGTAAGAAACCTAATCTAGAATACATGAATGTGTTTGGATGTGTTTGCTATGTCCTAAATGACGGAGATCATCTAGCTAAATTTGATTCAAAAAGTGATTTGAGTTTATTTGTGGGATACTCTAATAACAGTCATGCATATAGAGTATATAACTTAAGAACTCGAACCATTATTGAATCTGTAAATGTGGTATTTGATGATTTTGCTGATCTCCGCAGTAAAACAGCTGAAGATGAAGTTGATGACCTGATTGCTGAAGAAGAAACAGCCGGAGGAGACACTACTGCCACAGGTGCTCCAGATATACACATTCCAGTGTCAAGAGAAGAGGGTGTTGAGCCAAGTGTTACCACATCTGAGTCAATACTTCCTACGGAGAACACAGAAGCTGAAACACAACCAACTCATGATGTCTGCAGAAAGGAACCATCCAGTAGAATCCAGAAAAATCACCCCTCTACTCAAGTTGTGGGAGATATCTTTGATGGGATAAGGACCAGAAGAAAAGAGAGGGTGAATTACAGAGATATGGTAAGATTTGCAAATTTATCTTCTGAATGTGCACTAACTGGACCTACTTGTTTTGTATCTCCGGTTGAACCAAAGAATATTGCAGAAGCACTGAAGTATAAGTTTTGGATCAATGCAATGCATGAAGAACTGAATCAGTTCATCAGGAATGATGCTTTGTACTTAGTTCCTAGACCAAGTCATGTTAATGTGATAGGAACTAAGTGGATCTTCAAGAACAAAACTGATGAAAAAGCTACAGTTGTTAGAAATAAGGCTAGGTTAGTAGCACAAGGTTACACTCAGATAGAAGGTATAGATTTTGATGAGACATTTGCTCCAGTAGCTAGAATTGAATCTATTAGGTTACTTCTTGCTATAGCCTGTTTTCTTAAAATCAAACTGTATCAAATGGATATCAAAAGTGCATTTCTAAATGGTGTCTTAAATGAAGAAGCATATGTAGAGCAGCCCAAGGGTTTTGAAGATTCTGCCAAGCCTAATCATGTGTTCAAACATAAGAAGGCTTTGTATGGTCTTAAACAAGCTCCTAGAGCTTGGTATCAAAGACTAACTGACTTCTTACTTGAGATACAGTTTACCAGAGGAGAGGCAGACCGAACTCTATTTGTTAAAAGAACAAATAACCATATCATTATTGTACAGATATATGTTGATTATATTGTTTTTGGTTCTACTTGTGCTAACCTTTTACAGTCTTTTGTAGATTATATGTCTTGCACTTTTGAAATGAGCATGTTAGGAGAGTTGAATTACTTCCTAGGACTCCAAATTAAACAGACAGGTGAAGGAATTTTTGTAAATCAAAAGAAGTATGCTCTCAATCTGGTCAAGAGGTTTGAGTTGGAGTCAGCCAAGCACATGAAAACTCCAATGGGATCAGGTCAAAAACTCTCCAAGGACGATGTTGCTGAGGATGTTGACAGCACCCTATACAGAAGCATGATTGGAAGCCTTCTGTATCTAACTGCAAGCAGACCTGACATTATGTTTAGTGTTTGTGTGTGTGCCAGGTACCAAGCTAATCCCAAAGTCACTCATCTAAAAGTTGTGAAGAGGATTATTAGGTATGTTGCAGGTACAGTAGACTTAGGTATTCAGTTTTTCAAAGACACTAATACTAATTTGATAGGTTTTAGTGATTCTGATTGGGTTGGGGATATTAGTGACAAAAAAAGCACATCATTAAATGTCCAAACATGTACGCAAAATATTCATAGTGAAATCATTCTACAAGAATATTACATATTACTCATCTTGACAAATAGATTAATTCATAAACTTCTTATCTTCATTCACCAACAAAGTACAACTCATACAACAATCTATTCATGAATCATAAAGTACTCGAAACATCAACCGAGATTTTCAAACAAATATCAAATGACATCAAATAAATATGCTACACAACTTCTCATGCAAATTCGAATTTATCTAGCATGCATTCATATAATAAAGAATTTCAAGGGGTTAAGGCTTACTTGAAAATTGATAAAATTCAGATACTACAGAGAAGATTATACGTTCTACGAAAGTAGGTCACCGTCTCACAAACGAACCACGCTCACAATTTCTCGAAGTATTCTAGCCCCACGACAATTGTTCTTCCACGATCACTGCGAGCAATTCGTGCAGATAACGTGTTGTAAATCGCCCTAATGGTATTGCTCTTCGGTTTGATGATTTGTGGAAAATAAAGTATGACAACAATAATATAATATAGAGAGAGAATACAAAGAAAAAATTCGTAGAGAGATTAATAAGCGTGTGTTATTGGGGGAGGGAGAATTCCATTATATAGGTGAAAAACCACCGGGAGTTACAAGAGAAGTTACAAAGGAAGTTATTCTACCATTAACACAAATGAAAAGACATGGGGTAGGGTAGTGATCTAGTGGGGAGTTGGGTGGTTATGTTAGGAAACCCCACAACCATATTATTTACAACAAAATATAATATATTATTGTGTTTTTTCTATTTTACAGCGCGCGCGCGCACACACACACACACACACACACACACACACACACACACACACACACACACACACATATATATATATATATATATAACACCCCACCTTTCCAAAACCCGAAAACCCTAAAACCCGAGAATAATATTCCTATCTCGAGAATCCGTAGGTAATATTATTACATGATATTACGTGACTTACGTGAATAATTACATGCGCTATTTAATATGGTGATTTCGTGATATTTATTTTCGGGAATATATATATATATATATATATGTGTGTGTGTGTGTGTGTGTGTGTGTGATTTATATGATTTAAATTCCCATAAATTGAAATTCTAGGAATTTCGTGAATTACGTGACTTATGTGAATTATATTGTGATTATATATACGTACATACATACACATACATACATGCATACATAGCTACATGCATACGTATATACATTTTCATACGTGCGTATACATACATATATACTAATACTTGCATTTTATATTTGAGTATATTTACATGGTATATATATATATATGTGTGTGTGTGTGTGTGTCCGGATGGTGTGTGTGTGTTGTTATGCAAGTTGTGTTTATTTTAAATAAATAAATTAGTGATAAATTGTGCATGCCTTTACACTTGGCAAAATGCTAATCATTTTCACTAATCCTACACTCCACCCTACTTAGTAAGATGAAGAGACACCCTTCATCTTTTTCCTTCCAACACCTAGCCATTTACTTGTCTCCTCCTCCTCTCTCCACCGAAGCCATCACCACCACCATCGGCCTTCTCCTTCTTCCACCTCACCTCCATATTTTCAAGAAAATCAAAAATAAAAATGAAGGTCCCCTATTTAACCCTTGCTATAGATTACTCCAAAAACACCATTAAAACTACTTGCCTCCTTACGGGAGATAATAACTCATCCCTCCTTGAAGCTCACACCATTTCATTCACAATCAAAGTAGCTTGGTTAGATTTTGGTGCTTGAAGCCTCTCTTCCTTCGGTTTTTTTCTTCTCTTCGATTTTAAGGTAAGAAATTCCGATTTCTTGCTGCAATTAAATGGCATCAATAGTACTAAAATGGTTTTCAAAATTTTCTAAAAGATTGGGAGTGAGTTCGAAAATTTAGGGCTTTTTGGGGAAAAATGGAAAAGAGGTGTTTAATGTTGATTTCTTGTTCTTGCATGCATCATCCATGTTGGTAGTGGGTAGATACAAGTTTTATTGGTCAAAAGCTTTGAAAATTTCGGATTTCAAAAAGGGGTTTCAAGAAAAATGAATTATTGAACTTTTATGGGGTTGCATGTGTAGATCTTAAGAAGTTTGGGTCAAATCTGTAATTTTTGAGAAGTCAGTCCTAAATGTGTTTTCAAAACTGTTTTCCAGCATTTATTGAATAAAAATTTCGGATTTCAAGAAGTTTTGCAAGAAAAAAAGTGATTTTTGAACTTCTAGTGGTCTTGCATGTATAGATCTAGAGATTTTGGGGTAAAATATGAAATTTCGAAATTTCTGCATAAAGTAACTTTTTAACTTGGTTTTCTGCATCTATTAAAGTAAAATTTCAGATGGTTAGGAGTTTTTTCATGAAAAAGTGGATTTTGAACTTTTAGTGTGGTTGCATGTGTAAATCTTGGAACTTTGGGGTCAAAACTGCAATTTCCGAAAAATCTCTCATTTCTTAAGTTTGAATCTGTTTTCCAGCAAGTATTAAATGGGGAAAAGTTTTCTTTACAAAGGTTTTCAAAATAATTAGAGTTATATTAGAGTTTTGGATTTTTAAATTAAAAAGGGGTTTTTTCTAGTTTTTAATTTCAAGAAAATTCGAGACTTTGTGAAAATTTAAAATAATTTCAGAATCTGCATTTTGGATCAGTTAGGAGTTCTAGGATTTAATTTGGGAATTTTTGGAATTAGTTTGCTATTATTTCGAAATTAGGACAATTTGCATGTCATTTATTATGTTTTGTGCTTTTATGTTTATGTCTTTGATTTAATGACTATGAGTGATGAGATTTGGGGTTTTGTACCTTAAATGGCTGCATGGATGTGTTTATTACAGCTGGAATTTATTGGAATGGATTATTACCTAGATGTGGTAATAAGTTCATTAAATGAAAGGTGAAAAAGGGTGCTTGCTTTTCAAGCATGGTTTAATGTTAAATGGTGATGTTTAATGTGTTGGCTGCATGTGTGTGTGCTGAATATGTGTGAGTGTGTGTGTGCTGATTGTGCATGTGGTGTGTGCCGTGTGTGGTTGTGTGTTTATATGTGTGAATTTGGGGATTTTTGCCCAAATTATAAATATGTGGTGAATTGTGATATTTGTGTGATTTGGTGGCACTTGATTGATATTTGTGATGTTATGTGTGGGTCATACGCATGATTTCAAAAAATTGCGTTAAATGGTTTTCAAATTGAAAGATTTATGGAATATCGAGTAATAAACAACTCGGATATAGAGGGCCGGTATCCAACTAGGATGATGTGTGTTGTGGTTTGATTCCACTTAGTGAAAACGGGCTCGTAACAGGTTTATTACTTAGGTACATAAATTAATCTTTCACGGATCCGATAAAACGAAAAATGTGTTATTCATGATTTTCATAAAAAGGGCATTTTAGTCATTTTGCATAAGTACGTGATTTTGTGTGAATGATGTGTTTTCGTGAGTTATGTGATTTTATCGATTGTCTTGTGTTGTTGTATGGAACGTGGGTAAGAATGGGTATATAATATTATATATTATGTATAATGTATTTTCAAAGTTCGATATTTCATCGGATTTCTTACTGAGCTTTATAGCTCATATAGATGTCTTTTAATTGCAGGTAGTAGTGCTAGTAATCCTCAACCGGGATGGGTCGAGTAGCGGATCGAGGTCTTGCCCGGGTTTTTGTTGGAAGTTGTACGAGGACCTATGAACGATGCTAAAGTCTTTTGGTTATTTTCTTTTTGGTAGTGTAATATTAAACCTAACTATTTCCTTTTCGTACCTTCTAAACTCGTTACCGGTATGAATCATACTTAACTCCTATTATAAAATAGTTCGTTTCGTAATTTTTGCTATTTTCATGCCTCCATTAGTAATTTCCGAACTACTCACCAAAATAACCTTTCCAAACTCTGATTTCTTCTCGAACCGAAAACCGATAGTGATACTGTAGCACTCGAACGAAAAACCTCCCCTCGAAACTTATTTCCAAACGAAACCTTTATTCGGCTAAAGTCACCTTATAAGAAAGTTTTCGAAAAAATGCAAAGTTTTAATATTTGCATTTTGGTCCCATCTTCAAAGTTTTAAAAATTACAAAGAGATCCTTTGCTTCCGCTAGTTTAATAAATATTCCGATAAACCGGTTCGATTTATCGTCCGACTAGAAGGGGGGTGCTACAATATATATATATATATATATATATATTTAATTTTCATTTCAACTTTAGAGAAATGTTTTTTTAGATTTTTCCAAAAGAATAAAAAATAAATAAAAACTTTGTTTCTTAAAAATTTTAAAGTTCGATAACAACTATATTATAATATATTATATAGAAAATAGTAATACAATTATCATAATTAATGATAATGTTAAAGATTTTCAAACTGAAATTTAAAATCGAATAAATTGTCAATCGTACAATAACTAGAATTATATAACTTTTGTGCTGTAAAATTAAAAAAACACAATAATATATTATATTTCTCATCTTACAAAAAAATACATTAAGCTTTTCATTTTATAGAATAATTATTTTTAAATTAAAACAAGAATTTTTGACTTGATAGGGGTAATTTAGTCTTTTTCAGTTTTCTATTCAAGGGGTTATGTGCTAATTTCATACCATAAGGGGGTCATGTGCAAAATTCCAAAACCACAAGGGGGTTATGTGCCTAATTTCATACCATAAGGGGGTCTGTGCAAAATGTCAAAACCATAAGGGGGTTATGTGCCTAATTTCATACCATATGGGGGTCATGTGCAAAATGTCAAAACCACAAGAGGGTTAAGTGCTATTTACCCTTATTATTATGCCAAAAGGTTAAACGTTTGGGATGTACTTGTCAAAAGACCAAAGTTTGAGGGATGTGGATGCAAATTACCCATTTGTTAAATATATAGAGGATAAAATGCACTTCGACCCCTATAAACTTCCCATTTTCACACTTTCTGCCCTAAAAATTCAGGAAAGGGATAATCCCCATTTGAAATATTATTTTGGTTGCACTTTGTCCCATAAGCCATTTTTTTGAGCGCACTGTGCAACATAAATAACATTTTACAGGGGGTCGTGCAACAAAAATAACATAGGGACAACGTGCAACAATCAATTCCGATGATTAATCGATCGGAATTTCGCTATCGAGGCAATGTGCAATAAGAATAACATTTTGAAGGAGGTTCAAAAAAATTGAAGGGGTAAAGTGCAAAAATTAGAAATATAAGGGGGTGGTGTGCAATTTTCCCATAAATAAGTATTTTACATAGCATTCACTGTTTTCGTTTTCCTTGATCCAATCACACCCGTAAATTAGTGTAAGCACGAACTTCAATCCACCGCCCGAGTTGTATTTCGAGTCCGCCATTGTTTAAATTTATTAATCCACTCGAGTTGAAGTTCGATTTCTCCACATTCAACATTTTTCACTCTCAGGCACATGTCCTGTTTTACTGTCCCGTTTTCCCAGAAAACGGAACTCTCTTTGGTAAGGCAATTGGATATCGAAGACACTACTCGTGTGCTTACTGAACAATTTGGAAGGCCATTTGGATTCAATTTCACGGCTTCTACAAACGGTCTAGTATCCATTAATTGGTGTGGTTATGCAATGCTACAACCATAGATACACTATGAATCAGCATACATTGGGCCTAAAAATTTCCAATCTATAATAATAAATGCACATTGAACTCATTGTACACTGAATTTCACATTTTTAACTCAAAGAAATATATTGTAGAACATGTTATAATCAGATTTTCTTTTATATATTGTAAATTAAAGAACCTCACTAGAGAAATTGAATGACTACAATTTGTAACACGAATTCTGAGTTTCTTATCCCATTCAGGATTAATATCTTTCATCACAACACGAGAACTTAATATCAGCAACACAAGAAAGCTATTTAATGATTAAGCTCTTAAAACCCAAAAGAGAACTTAGGGGACCACGGTTTCTCATATTGTGAAGAGAGATCCGTTGTTTGGAAAGACGAGGCAGTAATGCAGGATATACGCCTGAGACCGAATAATATCGATTGTGGGGAAATCAAACTTCAACTCGAGTGGTCTGATTGTTTTAGATACAATCATTCTAAACTACTTTATATTTGATCGCATATTGTGTTACACAGTTATGACCTCACTATAAAAAAAACTTTGTTCTATTGCATAGTTGCACTAATGGCGGTTAAATTGCTACCCACTGCCGATCGAACTCATACCGGCGATCAATTAACGTTTGGCATCTTTTCTTTCATCTTAATTTTCATAATGAAGATTAATTAAAAGTCCATTTGGTAAATTTCATAATCGACTTGATATTCATGTTTTTAGATTTTTATAGCAATTTAACTTTCGCGATTCGCTTTCGTATTATCTTCTGAAAATGAAGGAAAAAAATTCCATATCAAATTTTTATCTTAAATTTCTTTGATAGCGAACCCCCGATATGTTTAAGCCCCCCTCACAACTATTTCTGGCCTCGCCACTGATTGTGTTACACAGTTATGATCTCATTATAAATATTTGAAGTACTCATCCTTATTCAAATTGTACGAGTACGAAGTCAGTTTTAAGTCGATTCTCCATGTTGAGCTCTAATGCACTCTCGAGTTGGACAAACATCCATAAGAAAATATAATCTGAAGAAACTACCAATTTAAGCTATGTTTGATACGAATAATCCCTGAATGATGAATAGTGAATGATGAACCATTAAGCTCATTTGGTAGTTTACCAAATGAGATCAGTAATATCTGAATAATTTAATTTACTGTTATAACCATGGTGAAATGCTACAATATTTGTTAATTAAATTAGGGTTAGTGGCATTTTCCCCCTGAACTTCGACTCGTTTTGCACATTACCCCCAAACTAAAAAAAGTTGCATGTTGCCCCCCAAACACCATTATTTGGAGCACGTGATTTTACAGGGGCAAAATTGTCAAATCATTTTTTTCTCCTTTTTTACCACCACTCATATTCATCCTTATCACCATCTTCGTCATCTCCAGTTTCCCTTCTTTCCTCGCAGCCCCAACCTGAACTTCTCCTTTTCAAGCTCACCACCTAACATCATATATGAATATATGTAAATTTTTAGCATGATTAACTTAATTAGTAAAGTACGAATATTCCACATAAATTATTTTATATCTCGGAAATGAAGTTTCAATGGTTTATATATTTGATATATAATTTTTGCAAAATCGATTTTATCGTCTAAAAAATTTTAAAAATGTAAGCGAAAAAATTAACAAAACAATTAATAACTTTCAATGTTACAATATATGTTTTTACAATTTATACCGTAAGTAAATAATATTCTTACAATGACCAATGCGGGTGATTTGGTCCTTAAGTAGTAGTATCGGAGGGATATTTCATGGAACCAAAAAGATTCCATCAAGATTAATGTCGTATGGGGGACTGTCTAGGACAACAACGTATCTCATGTGGTTTTTCGTAAGGGTAAATTACACCCACACCCATGAGGTATGCTTAAATAATTTTAAGGTCCCTGTGCTATCGATAATTACACTTACCCCGGAAACGTAATTAGAAACTCTAATGGGATAATGTATTGGATACGTTATTCCGTTAGAGTTCTAACGGACTATTACTTTTAGCTAGTGGTGGAGACAACATGGAGTTAGGGGGTGACATGGCTCTTTGTTGTCTCCATCACTTCCTGAAACTAATAGTCCATTAGAATTCTATCGGAATAACATATCCAATGCATTATCTCATTAGATCTTCTAACTATGTTTTAGGGGGTGAGTGTAATTATCGATACCACAGTGACCTTAAAGTTATTTAAGCATACCTCGGGGGTGTGGATGTAATTTACCCTTTTCGTAATTACCCAAACATGGGGTGTATTTTCATAATTAGGCCTTACTTCAGGGTTTTTTTTACAATTTCCCTAACATGCATAAAGTGCAAATAAAAATGATTATATTATTGGGTTGATTACAAATAAGCTTATCATGGCATACTCATTCATAAAGGAGTTCATACAAAAAACTTTTTTTACAAAAAAATCCACACATTGTCCAGAGATGTATTAAATGACTAAAATACCCCCTCTCATTTTAATATGCTTCAATTTCATCATTTAATTTAATTTAACCTCAGTTTGACCAAAAAATTCACAAATTATTCAATCTTGACCAAAAACTCAATTTTGACCCAAAACTCAATTTTGAGTTTCTCCCATCGCCGCCGTTGACCGTATTTTTTTTCTTTTCTCCTTATTTTCCCGCCGGATGGGCGTTGACTTTTTTAACTTTTTTTCTTTTCTCCTGATTTTTCAACCGCTCTCCGACGTTGATTTTGTTTTTCTTTAACATCCTGTTGCCCCGTTTAAACATTAATATTGTTGTGGTTGACATTCGTATTAACTATATTACTGTTTAACACAGTAATATTACCTATACTACAGTTTAAAACAGTAATATTGATATATTACTCTCTAGCAAAGTAATATTAACACCAAAAAAATCACTATTATTTTGTAATAGTTTTTAGTAATATTAATATGTTGACCGTTCAACAAAGTCAAACATAATAAAAAAATAAAAGAAGTAATATTGATGTGGTTGAGAGTAATATTACTGTAACAACAATAATATTACAGTCAACCACAATAATATTATTGTGATACTTTAATCGGTCAACAAATCAAACAAAACAATAAAGGCAAAAAAAATTAATATTGATGTGGTTAACAGTAATATTATTGTGGTTATAGTAATTATACCTTTAACGACAGTAATATAATTATGTTGACTTATCAATAAATCAAACAATGTAAAAAAGACCAAAAAATAACAATGTTGTTGTGGTTGGCCGTAATTGTACCGTCAAAGACAGTACAATTACGTAAATGTACTGTCAACGATAGTATAATTATTATTAATGCCCGTACGATTACAGTCAACGTTCAGCGGCGGACGTAAAAAAACGGATAAAAGTTTTAGGGGAAAAAAAATCCCAATAAAATTGAACGCCAGAAACCGGCGGCGGAAAAAGTATATAGAAAAAGAGAAAAAAAAAAAAAGAAAAAAAAAGTCAACGCCGGAGACCGGCTGCAAAAAAAAATATTTCAGAAACAAAAAGTTAAAAAAGAAAAGTCAAAATTGGATTTTTGTGGTCAAAATTTAAATTGAAATTTAATTAGGGTTGCAATTAGGAATTGGGTTTAAAGGTAGGAGTAATTGTATCATATACATTAATTTTTCCTTTATTTATAATACACACAAGATTTGTGTAAAATTAATACAAAGTAAAGTTCAATTTAAACAACAAAATTGAGTTTTCAGTTTATTTTGATGTTTGTTATGTGTACTGATGTTAATCCTTCATCCATAAACTGTTTTTGCCATACTTATTAATTTAACTTTATGTTTTTGATATAATAGGACTGTATATTTATCTTATTTCAGTTAAGGTAGAAGACTGACGAATTTTCTTCTTTATCACCCATAGTAAGCCTCAGTAAACTGTAAATCAATGATACCATTAAATCGCAAGGGTTTACCAGGAGCAATTTAATAATATAATATAAGAACCAAATATTTTTATAAATAATTAAAAAAAAAGTTCCCATAAAATTATTATTAAGTAAAACGATAATTTTAGTGGGAAAAGATACGTAGATGTAAGTGTTGGGAATCAGGCACGTGTACGCAGCGGAAAACAAAAATTTTATATGAAATAAATAATTTAATTCACATAAACACATGCTCGACTCATATTAAGCAATTAATTACGTACCTTAACGCTTCCAGCGAAATTTAAGAACAACATGCGTATAATTAATTCGATAGTAAATCATATAGCATGCTCGCAGTAAATCATGAATTCATACAAACAATTACATATAGCAATCCACGAAAATTCAACTGCGAATATAAACGTATAATTTAATCTAATTAAATTAATACCTAATTAAAACGGATCCGAAAAATACCTCTTGAAGCGTGAGGCAAACTCTCGGATTGAAGCAAACTGCCATGGAAACCAATCCGTTCAGTCGGGAGGAGCAACGGCAGTACAGCGGCGACGGACACGCTCAACGACGGCGGCGCGTGAGATCCACGCGCGGTCTTCAGGCGACGCGTGGGGGCGCGTGCGGCGGTGCTTCGGTGATGGCTTCTCGGTAATTCGACTCCTTGGTCTTCCTCCTCTCGGATTTCACCTCGTATACTCAGATCTACTAGGTACGTGGCACTAGACACGCAAAAGTGAGAATATACAGAAGAAAAAGACATAGGAAAGAAACTACCAATAGTAATTGGCGCGTGAGGCCCATTGCGGCGACGACGACGACAACGGCGGAGGTGGAGAATCGGCTGAGGGTTGTGAGAGAGCGGCTAGGGTTTTATATTGTGTGTTGTGTTTTGTGCAAGACCTATAAATCATGTATTTATAGTGTCTTGCCTAAAAGCCCTAACGAGCTTAAGTTGAACCGGGCCCAACAGCTTAAGTTCGTTAGTCTTTACTCACTCGTTTCTCACAACTCAATGATCAGAAAATTATAACGATTACATTTTCAGAATCATTGAAACGTCCTCGTCATTACGAGTGCAAATTCAAGATTTCCAATTTCCAAAAGTGGAAACCCTAATTCAGTGGACCTTTTAAATTTGGAAACTTCCCAATTTAGAAAGTTCACTAAGATGTTCGCCTAGTTCTTTTCCTTTTCTTATTCTCACTCATAATTCCAAATTACGAATGTTGGACTCAATCACATTGACTTCCAATCATGCAATGATTAAACATTTTTATCTTTGACCGTTTATTCAAAGAACTCGAGTACACGAGCAGTGTGACCCTCGATGGTTCAGTTGTAAGCTAGCCGTGGGTCCACAATCCTTTGTGGTTCAAACTCATCCCTAGAATTACGATTAAGATGAAGCTAGTTTAAACTTAATCACCCAACGAATCAAGATTGGCGTCTAGCAACTACGCGTCATGATTCCCTTGATACAAATGAAGTGCCTGCAAGAACCTTTTGATATAGTTAACATATATTACGATCCCTTCGATTCATATGTCCCGATTGACTAGAGGAATTGGTTCATCGAGACCTCCTTAGTAGTTCAATAACTGTGCGATCGTTCTAAGTGTTGTAATCGGTACGTGCATGACTTAGGGAATCGAATTCCCTAATCATCACTTAGTCAGCTCTGGCCAGAGACTTAAAGATTACAAACTATGAGAACACAAAGGACATCCAAGACTATTCTAGCGATCGAATCCCCGAATACAATGCACAGACCTCCCACTAGATTTCGGACTGCACGAACACTGGCCCTTGGGGCGGTCCTTGATGAAACTCAGGGCCAGGTCACGATACAGCTGGTCCTCTAGTGAAGTCAAGGTGATGTCTAGGTCTTAAGGACTAATGGTGTACAACTATACCATAGATATCTCTACTCGATTATTGAGAACCACATAGATATTTCTAGGGTGAGGGAATTCAGTGAACTCGGCAACTTACGAGCACCCACTTATGCATGCCGATATCACAATACCGTTTACTGATGAGACGCAATACACATACACTAAGTGCTAGTCTCTTAATGGGAAATGTCGATATCTTCATTGGTGGCGTAACCCTTCAACTAGGAACACATTTAACAGTTATAATACTTAAGTAAATATGTCACGATCCTAAAAGATCAATTACAAGTGCTTGTAATAACTGTAAGGAATACATCTATGTTTGACCAAAGGACAAAGATATAAAATGCCAAGGTGTTTTATCATTAATACAAAAAATGATTATTTATTAGAAGAATAAATGGAAAGACCACAGCCACAAGTTGGCTTGTTGGTCACCTACTCTAATAGTAAGGCCAAAACATGAGGTACTTAACGGATATATTACACTTGATTATATAAATGAAATAAACCTTAACTAAATAAATAAATGGCAATTGTAACTATCAAATGAGCAGGAAGAATTTCCTAGGACTTACCAGGAGCAACATTATTTTTAGGGAAAATGAGGAATAACACACTCAATACACAAAATAATAGAGTACATGCCCATTATAATATTCACTATTTGTAGAGAAATCTAAAATTAACAGTAGGAATTGTGAGACCCCCCTCATGTGTTTATTATTCCAATTTTGTTCTCTCTTCTCCTACTCTTTCTCTCTCTTCTCAACTGTCCATTTCTTTCTCTCTCCTCCCCCCTCTTTTTATATTTTTTACGTTTCTATTTTTTCCTCTTTCTCTCATTCACTTTCTCTCTCCCTCTCTCTCTTCCCTGATACGTCTCTTTCTATTCTCTTTTCTTTTCTTTCTCTCGAATCATTCGCTCTTTCTCTCTTCTCTACTAAAATCGACTTATATATCTTCTCTACCAAAATTGACGGATCCATAGCCGACGCATCTTCATGGCTACCATTGTTTCACCCAGTCTAGTAACAATGAAATATTCAGATCTGTTTTCTGACGAAGCAGCATTTGCCACCGCTCTTTCTTAACGCACCCCCGTCACTGATTTTCTAACTCAAAAATCTCTGCCACTAGAGTCTTGCATTATTGTCTTGGATCCTTATGCTCATTTCATTGGCTCAGTTCTAATTTTCAACGAAAATTACGGCTAGTGATAATTGTATTGTGGAAATTTGTTTTTTAGGAGGTATCCATATGCTTCAGACTATTGAGATTATTTGGGACTTTGGGCGTAATTGTGAAAGTGTTGGAATTACTTACCGATGGATAAATAATTTTACGGTGGTGAATTTTGGTCATAAAATTATGGTACAGAAATGACCACTGACTACTATAAATTAGTAGTTAACTATCACAATTTATAGCTAACTATTAAAATTTCATAGTTAACTTTCACTATTTTGTAGTTGACTGACACAAATTTATAGCAAACTAGAAGAATAATATAGTTGAGATCGTTTGGGACTTTGGACGTAATTGTGAAAGTGTTGGAATTACTTGTCGATGGTTGAATAATTTGAGGGTGATGAGTTTTGGTCTTAAAATTATGGTATATAAATGATTATTGACTACTATAATTTAGTAGTTAACTATCACAATATATAACTAACTATTAAACTTTCATAGTTAACTTTCACTATTTTGTATTGACCGACACAATTTTATAGCAAACTAGTAGAATATTATAGTTGACTACTAAAGTCTGTAGTTAAATTCATTAATTTAGTTGTTTACTAATATTTCGTAGATCTTTCCAAAAAAAAAAGGTAAAAGTATAAAAAGATCGAAATATATTTAAAAGGATTAAAATAATTAAAGACGAGAGAGAGAGAGAGAGAGAGAGAGAGAGAGAGAGAGAGAGAGAGAGAGAGAGAGAGAGAGAGAGAGAGAGAGAGAGAGAGAGAGAGAGAGAGAGAGAGAGAGAGAGAGAGAGAGAGAATTAGTTGACCGGTCTTATTTAAAGGGAGGGGGGTCTAGTTCAAAAGAAAAATGTAGGGATAGTATTGGGATACGTAAAATGGAGGGGGTTGCACCATATTAAAAAAAATCTTGGTACCTAGTTCTAATATTTTTGCTAATGAGGGTGTTACGCCCCATTAACCCTTATTTTTATTAATACTATAAGATAAGAACTAAATATTTTCTAAATTATTAAATAATATTTCCATAAAAATAATATTAAGTAAAATGATAATTTTAGTGGGAAAAAATACGTAGATTTGGGAACAAAAAATCTGGATAATTAATGGATTATTAAACTTGATGATATAAAATAAAAAAAAATAATAATTAATTAAATAAATTACAATTTAACTATCAAATGAGAGGAAAAAACTTCCTAGGGTTTATCAGGAGCAACCTTACTTTTATGGGATAATTAGTTAGACTCCCCTCATCCCCAACTATATAGGTGGGAGTCCAATTTATTAGATGATTATAGCTATAGGTCCCTTAACCAAAAAAACATAATATTAGTTAATAAAAATACTAAGTAAATAGACATAAATACCCCAAACAATATATTGTGTTATATAGTAGTTATTTCTGGAAATAAGAAAACAAATCCCTCATATTAAGTGACATCATTTATTACTTATAAAAAAAATGCAGAGAAAATAATTGAGGGTGGAGGGAGAAGAAGGTGAGCAATGTATGAGAGGTTGAAGGCGGTGAAGATTGATACAGTGGAAGGAAATTCAAAAAATTATCGCCCCACTCTTGAGTAGTGGTTCTACGACAAGCGACCCACCAGATTTGATGCACCTCTTCACTCGATTGATTGGGTTCATTACAGCGGCGTCGACGACTCTAGGGTTTGTGGCAGAGCTAGGGCTGGCGGCACTCGATTTGTGAGATGTTGTTTATTGTTGCATTTTGCAATTACCTGTATTATTCAAGGTAATATTTTTTTCTTTTTTTTTTTTGTTTTGTGTTTGCAATTTGCAATTTCATGTTGCACATTAATCTTTCATTCAAAAATTTAGTGTATTTTTGATTAATCTGTTTTTTTTTCTTCTTCTTTTAGTTGTTTTCATTATGCATTTTGCATTTGGCAATTTTATGTTACATATCCTTTTCTCTTTTTGATTTTTTTTTGTTTGGAAGAGTAGATTTATGTTTTTCTTTTGTTTGTTGTTTGCATTTGCATGGTATGTATAATGTTTTTCATTTTGCAGTTAGTGTTTTGCATTTTAGATGATGCAGTTTCTTGTTTGCATACGCCACCGCTTTCTTATCACGGTAGATACGACTGTAAAGAAAAAGGATTCTTTTTGTACCCCCAATACACATCTTGCATGTATATAGTGAAAATATATCCAATTTGAATCGATCTCAATGGATCCCTCGTTACTGCCCAGAGGAGAAGAATAGGTAGGGATGACAGGATTGGAACCCGTGACATTTTTGACCCTCAAACAAAGGCGCTACCAAGCTGCGCTACATCCCTTTCAATTGGTCTACAGTGTCATTGTAGAGAATCCCTGCCCTCTTTTCCTCCACATCGTTATTTCCTCTATCGATATCCAATTTCTGTTGCCATTTTTTTGCTTTTTTTCTTATCTTATTAGTCAAGCGCTAGCGCCCCTATAGAATAGAGTCCATTTTTCTGCTATCAATGAAACCGAAAGAAAGACAAAAAAACCAGTGCCTTTCGTATAGATCGAGACACTTGTAGCTTGATTCTTTACTCATTCCATACATACTGGAAAGAATTGCAGGAAATCGTTCGATAACACTTATTCCTATTTCTTTCTCATGATATCCGACGATCAAGACAATTCCCGTGAAACTCTTTCATTTCATAGAAGTGAATTCTTATTCTTATGAAAAAAATAGCATTTCCTATTGATTTGTCTCCTGGGCTGGACCTATTCTTTGTCTTATTTTAAATTAGCCGTCGCTACGCTGTTCCCAAGGACTAGCAAAATCGAAATAGCGAAATTCTTGGGTCATCTCAATGGGTTCAGAAACCACATGTTTCTCTGGATCATCATAGCGTACTTCCACATATCCACTCAGAGGAAGGTCTTTTCGTAATGGATGACCCTCGAAACCATAATCTGTTGATATACGGCGTAGATCCGGATGATTGATGGAAGAAACACCAAACATATCCCAAACTTCTCGCTCCCACCGGCCGGCTGATGGAAATGGACTGACTACCGGAGATATTCGTGTTACTTCGTCTGCACTCGTTTGTACACGAATGCGTGAGTTATACCGAGTACTCAGTAAATTATAGACCACTTCAGATCTTCGTTTTCGAGAGGTATAATCAACTCCGCAAATATCGATCGAAACTTGAACCCTTGTATAGGTATGCAATTTCAGAAAGCACAACAATTGAAATGGGTAGTCCGTATTGGTATCAGATCTATTCCCATGTTCCGATCTTTCCATTTTTTGGACCCATTTCTTGGGTAAAATCTCCCAACTATATTTGAAAATGAATTGGTTATCCATAAAGAAAAGATAAAGAAAGCTTTCTTGTAGTTCCGCTTCTTCCTCTAAAAATGAAGAAAGACTTGTCGGAAATGGCCTTGGTCCAACCAAGAAAGGCATGGGAGTTTTTGGGCATTGCTTGAGCTAAATCAAGCTTAGGTCGAGTGTTGTAAAGACTGGCTACCTAGAAAGTCAACAAGAAAGATGAAAACTTCCACAAGATTTCGGACTACACGAACACTGGCCCTTGGGGCGGTCCTTGATGGAACTCAGGGACAGGTCACGATACAGCTGGTCCTCTAGTGAAGTCAAGGTGATGTCTAGGTCTTAAGGACTAATGGTGTACAACTATACCATAGATATCTCTACTCGATTATTGAGAACCACTTAGATATTTCTAGGGTGAGGGAATTCAGTGAACTCGTCAACTTACGAGCACCCACTTATGCATGCCGATATCACAATACCGTTTACTGATGAGACACAATACACATACAGTAAGTGCTAGTCTCTTAATGGGAAATGCCGATATCCTCATTGGTGGCGTAACCCTTCGACTAGGAACACATTTAACAGTTATAATACTTAAGTAAATATCTCACGATCCTAAAAGATCAATTACAAGTGCTTGTAATAACTGTAAGGAATATATCTATGTTTGAACAAAGGACAAAGATATAGAATGCCAAAGTGTTTTATCATTAATACAAAAAATGATTATTTATTAGAAGAATAAATGGAAAGACCACAGCCACAAGTTGGCTTGTTGGTCACCTACTCTAATAGTAAGGCCAAAACATGAGGTACTTAACGGATATATTACACTTGATTATATAAATGAAATAAACCAAAACTAAATAAATAAATGGCAATTGTAACTATCAAATGAGCTGGAAGAATTTCCTAGGACTTACCAGGAGCAACATTATTTTTAGGGAAAATGAGGAATAACCCCCTCAATACACAAAATAATAGAGTCCATGCCCATTATAATATTCACTATTTGTAGAGAAATCTAAAATCAACAGTAGGAATTGTGAGACCCACTCATGTGTTTATTATTCCAATTTTGTTCTCTCTTCTCCTACTATTTCTCTCTCTTCTCAACTGTCCCTTTCTTTCTCTCTCCTCCCCCCTCTTTTTATATTTTTTACGTTTCTTTTTTTTCCTCTTTCTCTCATTCACTTTCTCTCTCCCTCTCTCTCTTCCCTGATACGTCTCTTTCTATTTCTCTTTTCTTTTCTTTCTCTCGAATCATTCGCTCTTTCTCTCTTCTCTACTAAAATCGACTTATATATCTTCTCTACCAAAATTGACGGATCCATAGCCGACGCATCTTCATGGCTACCATTGTTTCACCCAGTCTAGTAACAATGAAACATTCAGATCTGTTTTCTGACGAAGCAGCATCTGCCGCCGCTCTTTCTTAACGCACCCCCGTCACTGATTTTCTAACTCAAAAATCTCCGCCACTAGAGTCTTGCATTATTGTCTTGGATCCTTATGCTCATTTCATTGGCTCAGTTCTAATTTTCAACGAAAATTACGGCTAGTGATAATTGTATTGTGCAAATTTGTTTTTTAGGAGGTATCCATATGCTTCAGACTATTGAGATTATTTGGGACTTTAGGCGTAATTGTGAAAGTGTTGGAATTACTTACCGATGGATAAATAATTTTACGGTGGTGAATTTTGGTCATAAAATTATGGTACAGAAATGACCACTGACTACTATAAATTAGTAGTTAACTATCACAATTTATAGCTAACTATTAAAATTTCATAGTTAACTTTCACTATTTTGTAGTTGACTGACACAATTTTATAGCAAACTAGAAGAATAATATAGTTGAGATCGTTTGGGACTTTGGACGTAATTGTGAAAGTGTTGGAATTACTTGTCGATGGTTGAATAATTTGAGGGTGATGAGTTTTGGTCTTAAAATTATGGTATATAAATGATTATTGACTACTATAATTTAGTAGTTAACTATCACAATATATAACTAACTATTAAACTTTCATAGTTAACTTTCACTATTTTGTAGTTGACCGACACAATTTTATAGCAAACTAGTAGAATATTATAGTTGACTACTAAAGTCTGTAGTTAAATTCATTAATTTAGTTGTTTACTAATATTTCGTAGATCTTTCCAAAAAAAAAAAGGTAAAAGTAAAAAAAGATCGAAATATATTTAAAAGGATTAAAATAATTAAAGAAGAGAGAGAGAGAGAGAGAGAGAGAGAGAGAGAGAGAGAGAGAGAGAGAGAGAGAGAGAGAGAGAGAGAGAGAGAGAGAGAGAGAGAGAGAGAGAGAGAGAGAGAGAGAGAATTAGTTGACCGGTCTTATTTAAAGGGAGGGGGGTCTAGTTCAAAAGAAAAATGTACGGATAGTATTGGGATACGTAAAATGGAGGGGGTTGCACCATATTAAAAGAAATCTTGGTACCTAGTTCTAATATTTTTGCTAATGAGGGGGTTATAACCCGTTAACCCTTATTTTTATTAATACTATAAGATAAGAACTAAATATTTTCTAAATTATTAAATAATATTTCCATAAAAATAATATTAAGTAAAATAATAATTTTAGTGGGAAAAATACGTAGATTTGGGAACAAAAAATCTGGATAATTAATGGATTATTAAACTTGATGATATAAAATAAAAAAATAATAATTAATTAAATAAATTACAATTTAACTATCAAATAAGAGGAAAAAACTTCCTAGGGCCTTACTTTTATGGGATAATTAGTTAGACTCCCCTCATCCCAACTATATAGGTGGAAGTCCAATTTATTAGATGATTATAGTTGTAGGTCCCTTAACCAAAAAACATAATATTAGTTAATAAAAATATTAAGTAAATAGACATAAATACCCCAAACAATATATTGTGTTATATAGTAGTTATTTCTAGAAATAAGAAAACAAATCCCTCATATTAAGTGACATCATTTATTACGTTAATGAAAGAGGCTCTGACCACATAAATTGGTTGACTAGGATCTAAAACAGCAACTGTCAAATCGTCATGCCATTCGGGATTAACAGTCTTTCTGACAACACAAGTCTTCAGAATCTGCAGCGCAATCATTTATATATAGTAAATTGCAATTCGTTTTTGTAAAAAAAGAAAGCATAAAAGATCGAAAACCCATACGAGAAAGAACACCAAATGTCTTTAGTAAAAACACAAAACCTGTTTGGATATTCTGACAGCAACATAAGGATTTCTCTTGGGGTGATTGCGACCAGCAAGATTGATACCTCTCTGCACATAAATTTTGAGCAGTCCAGGCATTAAAGCTCGAATTTGAAGAGCATCGTATCCTAGGTTCTCTCGTTGCTCTGATACTTCCTGTGCCGATGTCAAAAGGGAATTTTCGCAGCGGTGTAAGTCGATCACTTGAAGCGGTAATATTTCAGCAAAATCTGAAGGGAACTCATTCAGTCTCACGATTCCGAGATGTATTTGCTCAAGACATGGGAAATGTGTATTGTCTGATTCCCAAATCTCCAACTCACACTCATGAATCAACAAGCACTTGAGTCGAGCGAATTCCCCTTCATTTGAAATCCACTTTTGCCCTACAGCGGAATTCGACCGCAGTTTGAGAACTTCAAGATTTGGTAATGAACCAACAATGGACATATCTTCTCTTGCATTCAGAAGGCCAACTTTTTAAGTGAACTTGGAAAGACCAAGCGTACCAACAAATGCGAGACTAAGTGATTCAAGTTTATGGAGAAAGACGAGATTGCTTAAACAATAAGATCCAATTGCAGGACAAACAATTCCCAACTTTTTCAGATTCAGGATTCGTTTAGTTACCTCTTTAGGACATTCGAAATCTTTGACTATTGAATGTGTTTTTAGATTTTCAAGAACTGTGATTTTTTCACCACGTGAAGGAGGATCTGCCACATCTCAATAGGTAGAGTCAACTCTCCACCAACAACTAAGGTTTGTAGGCTCCAAAGTCGGGATAATATAAACGACGACATAAAGATCAAACCCGTGCAAGAGACATATCTATCAACCACATCCAATACCCGTAGTAACGGAGACCGATGAGCAGTATAAGTAGACAAATTCGCAGAAAAGAAGGTTAAGAAAGACTGAATAGATGGCGTTAGTGTCATATCTTTCCATTGGCCACCATTAATTCCGAAGGTGAAGCATTGTGGTTACCAGTTTTGAAGGGACTATAAAATTATCTTTCTGAGCTTCTCTCCTACATAGATCACTTAAATAGATAAATTATCCGTCTTCGACAAAGTTGTTACTTCATGAGCTACTTATTTGGCCTCCCCTGAAACGTGATGTGTCCAAAAATGCTCAAACCACTCACTCGCCCGCTCGATATCCTCTATGATAGTCATATGTATGGAGTTTCGGAATTTTAAGATTCACTAACTGTGGCAATATAACCTCCAACGAGTCACCTTCTACTACATTCTTCTCCAATTATTTGGACTAGCCATTTCGATTTTATTAATCAAATTGATGTTACATTTATTTATTCTTCTTCTATACCTCCTATGAATTAAAAAAATTACTATACATGTCCGAAACTACACAAAAAACAAAATTTCCATTTAAATATATGATTTCGTTAAACGTATAAATTATTTTACATTGCAATTTCATTATTTTACTCAATGTTTAATTTGATCCAACCACACCCTTAAATTAGTGGAAGTAGGAACTTCAACCACTCGACCGAAGTTCAATTTCACCAGATTCTATTTAATCAATCCACCAGAGTTGAAGTTCGACTTGGCCACATTCGGCATTTTCCAATCTCAAGCACATGTCCTGTATTACTCTCCCATTTTCCCAGACAATGGAACTTTCTTTAGACAGGCAATTGGAGCTTGAAGGCAATATTCTTGTGATTGTTGTACCGTTTGGAAGGCCATTTTGATGCACCCAACCGGCTTCTAATAATGGTTTAATATCAATCACTGCATTACCCATCTTGTTATCCATGTTGCTCAACTTGTTGTGGTCTCGCACTGTCTACAACCATTATACACAAACTATGAATCAGCATATACACATAACATATTTGAAACTACAGATTTTGGATCTACAAAGAAAAATGGGGTGAAATAAATATTGCAAAACTAGTTGCCAAATTTATTTTTATCTTAAATTAGAGAATCTCACCAGAGAAACTGGACGGCTAGAATCGAAAACGTAAATTGTGAGTACCTCATCCCATATAGGATGAACATCATTTGTCACAACACGAGTCTCCACACTCTGCATCATAAAGATTTGTACTAAATTTCAAATTTGTTTTTGAAAATTCGGATGACAAAATATTTAATGCAAATTTGTTATCCTTTTTATCTAAAAGAATATTATGAAGAGGGTGAAAATAACATTAATGAACAAAAAAAAACATCAAAAGTAGGAACACGAAACCTGATCGCCCATCGTGATAACAACATAAGGATCTCCACCACCAACAGCAAGATTAATACCTCTCTTCACCAAAATTTTGAGCACTCCAAATGTAAAACTTTGAACATAAAGAGCATCGTAATCTAGGTTCTTTCGTCGCTCTGATATTTCATTTGCAGATTCCCAAAGGTCATTGCTGCTATAGTGAAGTAAGTCAATTACTTGAAGTGGTAATATTTCGGCAAAATCCGAAGGGATCTTCTTGAGGTTTAAGCATCCAAGATGTAGCTCCTCTAGACATGGGAAATGTGTATTGTCTGCTTCCCATATCTCCAATTCACGCTTGTGAATCCATAGGAACTTCAGTCGAGTGAACTCCCCTTCTTTTGGAATCCACTTTTTCCCTATAGCAGCATTTTTGCGCAACTCGAGAACTTGAAGGTTGGGCAAAGAACCAACAACTGACATATCTTCCCAAGGAATCTTGCATTCACTTAATATCAACCCTTTAAGTGAACTTGGGAAGACAATTTCTCCACAACAACGAGTACCAGTAATTAATTCCAGGTAAAGTTGTTCGAGTTTATGGAGAAGTCCAAGATTCCTTAAACAATTAGATCCAGTTGTCCCACAAACAATTTCCAACTTCTTCACATTTGGGATTCTATTAATTACCGCTTCAGTGCATTCAAAATCTGCGACTCTTGAAAGTGTTTGTAAATTTTCAAGAAGTATGATTTTCTGGACATTATCTGGAGGCGGAGGATCGGGCAAGATAATAGAGTTGGCCACAACATGTCGAAGTTGGGACATCTGCCATATCTCACCTGGCAGAATCAACTCTCCATCAACAACTAATGTTTGTAGGCTCCAAAGTCGGGATATTGAAGACGACATCGACATCATCGGACACATGCAAGAAACATACCTTGAGTTAATTAGCTGTAGAATCTCATCTTTGGGATATATATCAACTACATCCAATACTCGTAGTAATGGAAACCGACGAGCCGTGTAATCAGTTGAAGCCCCTTTAGAGAAGCATAACAAAGACCGTGTAGGTATCTGTGATGTATATGGCTTATGTTTCGTCCCTTTCCACTTTCCGCCATTAATGCTGAGACGTGGTGTGATCTTCATGAAAGTTAAAATATCGGGGTTATAAAGCTTTCTAGCGAACGAGAGAATAAAATTGTCTTTCTGAGCTTCTCTCCTGCATAGGTTACTTAAAACATCATGAATGTTGCAGTATGTCACTTCTCCCGTATCTAACCGCCAATCGACCAAAATGAGATTTCGATCAATAAGATCCTCCAAGTACTCCTTTCCAATTTCTTCTAAGCTTTTATGCCCACACTGCCTAATAAATCCTTCAGCATCCCACAACCTGACCAGCCTTTCCGCTATGATGATATGATCTTCAGGAAACACGGCAAAGTAAAGGAAACAAGGCTTTAGATGTATAGGCAAGTTATTATAGCTCAACAATAGTATCTTCATGCAGGACTCATCATCTTGATTGTTTACTGCTGAAGTTACATCTTTTTCAATTGACACCCAATGTTCTTCCGTCTTGGACTTTGCAAGAACCCCAGCAATCACAACAAGGGCTAATGGAAGTCCTCTGCATTTTGTCGCAATACTTTTTCCAGTTCCCTCCAATTCATCGGGGCAACGTTCTTCTGCAAATATCTTTTCACGGAGTAAATCCCAGCTCTGTGATTTTTCTAGAAGATTCAGTTGATAAGGGCTACAAGATCCAATATCTACAGCCAACTTCATCAGCCTAGTAGTTACCAAGATTCGACTTCCATTATTATTATCAGGAAGGAACCTTTTTACCATATCACATGCTTTGATATCCCACATGTCATCCATTACTATCAAATACTTCCTCCCAAATAGAGTTTTGTGCAGTCTGTCTCCTATTGCATAATCATCATCATCATCATCGATCTCATGTGCATTTCGATATGTATTGTTGATCTGATGCAAAAGGCCTAGGAGAATCTTCTTGTAAGTATATTCCTGGGATACCGTAAACCAAGCACGTAGCTGAAAGTGCTCCACAATAAAGGGATTGTTAAAAACATTAGTGGCAAGGGTAGTCTTACCTATGCCTCCCATTCCTACAATAGAGATGATCCGAAGATTAGATTCGTTGGTGGAGAGAGCGCCCATGATTTCAACCATGTGGTCATCGAATCCCACCATGTTGTTTTTGCCACCGGCCGGAAGAAGAGGCCTTGATGAAGAAGAAGAACTAGCTTTTGTTGTTGTTAAGTAGTAGTTATTAGGTCGTTGCATATCTTTCTTCAATTTCACCAACTTTTTCTCAATGAAAAGGAACTCTTGTATTGAAATTTCTACAGCTTCAAACAAGAAATTGGAGCTTTCTTCTCTATCGGCTGAAGATCTTCCAAGAATTCGGTTCATCACATTGAACTCAACGATATATTCTGCTGCATATGCTGCATCACCGATCATCGTCTCCAAGCCTTCCATCTCTTTGTTGCCTCCACTACTTGTATAATTTTTGAAAAAATCTTCCAAAATGTACTCGGCCTTATCTCGTAGAGATTGAATCTGTTTTCTGTCAAAATTGATGTGAAGGGTGGGAGGTGGGTGGAGGAGGATCTGATCAAGAGTGTGAGTGAGAGAAACTAAAGCTGCATAAGCTGCAGCCATCTCTCTCTCTCCGGATAATTCACCAACAGCTCAAACCTGTGTAACAAGAAAAAGAGTTGAAGACCAAAATTGTGGGATATGTGGCTCTTATGTGTTATGAATCACCACCACTTCTTTATAACTCAAAGTCAATATACATTGACTGGGTTTGTCGGCAAGCTTATTTGCCTGTTTTTTTTTTTTCTTTTTTTTTTTTTTCTTTTTGCCCTCTCTGATATGCCTAATTTATGCATAAATTATAGAGCAAATTACGGCCCGAGTTAATGGCCAAATTAGAGGAAAAATACTTTCATCTTGTTTGGGTAATTACAGCACCTCTCGAGTTAATTTGTTAATGATTTTTTATAGGGTAAATTACAAACACCCTCCTGAGGTATGACCAAATTACAAAAACACCCCTCTTGTTTGGATAATTACAACCACCCCATCTACTCATCAAATTTAGTGGAATCTTCGAGATTATATGGAATATTATCACTTTTGTACCCGTTTTATCCCATTCAAACTCTACATTATGAAGCAAGATGACCATAATATGTGATTTTTAGCTTGTATATATCAGTTTGTGGTGCATCGAAAACTGTATTTTTTACACAAAGAGTACAAACTAGAGCACATTTCACGGAATCTAGATGACCATGTTGAATTTGGCACCATAAAGGTAAGAAAAAATCATAGTTGAGGGGGTAGATGTAATTATCCAAACAAGAGGGGAGTGTTTGTAATTTACCCTTTTTTATATTTTGATATTGTTTTAGAATAGGGGTATTTTATATTTTATATTATTTTATATAACTCCTCAATACTTGAACCAAAAGACGAAATCCCTCGTCCACAGGGCCTTCATCCCTTGGCCCAACATGTATTTGATGGAGGAATGTAAATTATGGTGAGTCAAATGCCCGTTAAAGTAACGAACCCGGACACTTCTTTTTGAATAGGGAGAGGCTCAAAGCCTCAAACAATTTTGCACCAATTGAGAAAAACCCTTCCCTAATTTCAGCCACCCATTTTTCCAATTATGTCTCTTCCACCTCATCAACACTATCACCAATTATGTCATGCCACCTCATCAGCCGTTTTTATTTTATTTTATTAATTTTTAATTTTATTTGTTTTTTAAACTTTTTTTTCTCTACCAAGTGTATTAATCGACTATACGATATAAGTATAGTAGATTAAGAAACTGACTACTATAAAATAAAAAAAAACATAGTTATTTTTACATAACAAATAATATACATAAATTGTAATTGAATTATACAAATAGGAATCCAAAAATGAATTAAAAAAAGAAATCAAATTCATTAATCGACTACCAAAGCAGTCGAGTAACACTTTAATCGACTACCAGAGCATAGTCAATTAACTTAATCGACTACCAAAAAAACACATAGTCGATTAAGCGTCGAGCCTGCGCGAATTTCTCTACCCACGCCCTCCGCCTGATCTATCAAAAAACCCTAGATCTGCTCATCGTTGTCACCACGCCGCCACCTAACCATCACCACCACACCACACCAGCACCACCACAATTGCATATTCAGCACCACCACAATTGCATATTCTTACGGTTTTTAAGGACAAATAAAATAAATTACAATCTGCACCACCAGCCCAAACAAAACCACCACCATCAAAACCACCAAAACAAAGCCACAAAAACCCATTTTCTTCATGACCACTGCCATATCGAAAAAGACGCAGCAAAATCAAATTAAAAATCCATAACCTGCGGCGACGAAGAAGAAATCTTGGCAAAATCGAGATATTGTGGGTAACCCTAGCCGTCAACTCATTATATATCCCAACCTTCGATCTAATCTTGTAAAAAAGGAGAGAGAAGTGAGAGAAGAAGATAAGAGAATCGAGAAAAAAAAAAAGGATATGAGGAGTGAGAGAAGAGAGCAGAGTGAATGTACATCGAAAAAAAGAAAAGGAAAAAAATAACGTTAAAAGAGGAGATGCCAAAATTAAGGGGTTAGGAGTAAGGGTATAATTGATAGTTACCTTTATTAATTATTCAAGCTAACAACAAAAGGGGTTTTCTCTAATTAATTTTAGGAAGGGGGCTTTCCTTAACTACATTTCCCAGATGAAGGGGGTCTTGCTAATTTTTTCCCTTCAGAATATTTAGGGTTTTTTTTTTTATAATTTTATTTATTAATTTTTTTATTAAAAGCTATTTTTAGTAAAATGAAAAAAAAATTATAAAATAAGTATTGAAATGTAGTTATATATTTTTTTCAACTTTTATATTATTTATGCATTGTCTAAGTAATATAGATTTGTCTCTATTTAAATACTATAAATATTTATCATTATAGACTATTTTCTCTTTTGTTATTCACTAACTAATAAAATAATTCTAGTTTTTTTAGTAATAATAATAATAATAATAATAATAATAATAATAATAATAACAACAACAACAACAACAACAACAACAACAACAACAACAACAACAACAACAACAACAACAACAACAACAACAACAACAACAACAACAACAACAACAACAACAACAACAACAACAACAACAACAACAACAACAACAACAACAACAACAACAACAACAACAACAACAACAACAACAACAACAACAACAACAACAACAACAACAACAACAACAACAACAACAACAACAACAACAACAACAACAACAACAACAACAACAACAACAACAACAACAACAACAACAACAACAACAACAACAACAACAACAACAACAACAACAACAACAACAACAACAACAACAACAACAATAATAATAATAATAATAATAATAATAATAATAATAATAATAATAATAATAATAATAATAATAATAATAATAATAATAATAATAATAATAATAATAATAATAATAATAATAATAATAATACTACTAATACTACTAATAATAATAATAGTACTAATAATAATAATAATAATAATAATAATAATAATAATAATAATAATAATAATAATAATAATAATAATAATAATAATAATAATAATAATAATAATAATAATAATAATAATAATAATAATAATAATAATAATAATAATAATAATAATAATAATAATAATAATAATAATAATAATAATAATAATAATAATAGTAGTAGTACTAATAATAGTAGTACTAATAGTAATAATAATAGTAGTACTAATAATAATAGTAGTACTAATAATAATAATAATAGGAGGATAGCTCCGATCTAGAAGAAGGTAATAACCTTTGTCAAATTATTTCACAATTTCAAGAAAGTAATGTTCTTAATAATGATAATCTCATAGAGATTTTAAGATCTGTTAGAGATCCTGAAATTCGATAAAAAAACCTTGATCTTTTAGGAAAAAAAATCCTCCAAGCAAACCTGATGATTTTATTCAAAAATCTTCAGATCCATATACTATGGCTGAAGTAAAAAGAATGTTAAAACAAAAGCAAGTTGATAAAACCCCAACTAATGCTAATATTTTAATAATTGCGATTTCTAATCTAAAAAATGAGATCAAAAGTTTGAAAAGTTTTAATGAAAACCTTGAAGAAAGAGTTTTTAAATTAGAAAGTTTTAATAAAGGAAAACAACCCCTTATTAATTTTGATTACCAAAATACTCTTCCTGAGGATGATAGTTTCTTAGGAACTTTAGAAATGGTTTATAAAAATCTCTCTTCTTATTGATCATGATTATAAAAAAGATTTTATAGCACTTGTTGATAGTGGTGCAGATTTAAATTGCATTCAGGAATGAGTTATTCCTACAAAATACTTTCATAAAACAACCCATTCTTTAAGTTCTGCAAATGGTCAGAAAATGGAAATTTATTTTAAGCTTCCAAAATCGTTTATTTGCAAGAATAAAGTTTGCATCCCCACTAATTTTTTACCAGTCAAAAATATCACTAACCAAGTTATACTTGGAACCCCCTTTTTTAAAGAAAATCTTTCCAATTAAAAGAATTGATGAAGAAGGTTTTATAGGAACCTTTCAAAGAAATTAATTTTCATTTCATTACTGAACCATTTACTAGAATTCTTAATCAAATAAAAGACTCTTTTATAAAGCATAAAGAAAACCAAATTAATTTTCTTAAACAAGAGATAAATATTTTAAATCTTGATGAAACTCTTCAAAATTCTAAATTACAGGATAAGATAAAACTTCTTAATAATCAGTTTTCTTTACAAATCTGTAATGATCATCCAAATGCTTTTTGGGATAGGAAAAAAACATATTGTCTCACTTCCTTATGAGGATAATTTTGATGAGAAAAACATACCGACTAAAGCTAGACCTTGTCAAATTAATAAGGATTATCTTGAGCTATGTAAAAAAGAGATTGAAACTTTACAAAATAAAAGGTTAATAAGACACTCCAAATCTCCATGGTCTTGCACAACTTTCTATGTTAATAAACATGATGAGCAAGAAAGAGGTGTTCCCAGAGTAGTCATTAACTATAAACCTTTGAATACTGCTTTAAAATGGATTAGATACCCAATCCCTAGTAAGAAGGATTTACTTGATAGGCTTCATGATGCCTTGATTTTTTCAAAAATTGATTTAAAATCTGAATATTGGCAAATCCAAATTCATGAAGAAGATATTTATAAAACAACTTTTAATGTTCCATTTGGTCAATATGAATGGAAAGTTATGCCTTTTGGTCTGAAGAATGCTCCTTCAGAATTTCAAAATATTAGGAATGATATTTTTAATCCTTATAGTGATTTTATCATTGTTTATATCTACGATATTTTGGTATTTTCTAAAAATATTGAAACCCACTTTAAACACTTGGACATTTTCCAGAAAATTGTTACTCAAAACGGTTTAGTTATATCTAAACCTAAAATGCAACTTTTTAAAACACAAGTGAGATTTCTTGGTCATAATATTGAAAAAGGGAAAATTATCCCTATTAATAGAAGTATTGAATTTGCCTCTAAATTCCCTGACCAGCTGACTGATAAAACTCAGCTTCAAAGATTTTTAGGTAGTTTAAATTATATATCCCCCTATATAAAAAATCTTGCTCAGGATACTGCTATCTTATATGATAGACTTAAGAAAAATCCAAAACATTGGACTGAGAATCATACCCAGGCTGTTCAGAAAATTAAGAACAAAGTCACTAATCTTCCTTGTCTCATGCTAGCTAACCCAAATTGAGAAAAAAATATTGAGACTGATGCCTCAGAAGTAGATTACAGAGGTATCCTTAAACAGGCTTCTCCAAATAATAAACAAGAATATCTTGTTAGATTCCATTCAGGAAAATTGAATAATAGTCAGAAAAATTATGCTACTATATATAGCTAAGGAAATTTTAGCTATTCTTAAGTGTGTTTTAAAATTTCAAGATGATTTATATAATCTGAAATTTATAATAAAGACTGATTGTCACGCAGCAAAATATATGTTTAAAAAAGATTTTAAACATGGCTTTTCCAAACAAATGTTTGCAAGGTGGCAAGCCCAATTAGCCCCTTTTGATTTAGATATAATTTATAAAAAAAGAACTGAAAATAACCTTCCTAACTTTTTAACCCGTGAATATTTACAATAATGAATGACTTTGATCAAAGATGGGTAACCAGGATGCATTCCTACGGCATGTCTATTTACAGGGAGCGAGATGATATTCTCGAAAGGCTTAATTGGCAAATGGAGTATAGTCCATATATTACTTCTTAAAAAATAGCTAATAGCTTGATCATTTTATATTTTCAGGATGAGCCACCGCGGACGGAGAAATTCCTCTTATAGAGGAAGAGGAGGAAGAACAATTGCCCAACATGGGAATCAAAGGCTCATAGCCGAGAATATTGCCAATTTTACATCATCCTCTTCAAGTAATACTTTAAAATGAGGAGATGAACTTTTATTTAAAGAATTTATGGAATTCAAAGAAAAGCATGGTAATACTAGTTAAAACAGCCCTTCTTATGCTAATGTTGTCCTGGAAGATGAGGTAGAATCCTGATGATTTGCCCTATGAGCAGAATACATGCAAGGGGGTAATATTACTACTAGAAGATAAAGATCTTCGATGGAAAGGTGAAATATGACACCTTATGAATAGATATCTTAATACGACATCTTTTATTGCTGGTTCATACAAACAGCAAACTCATTATGAAAATATTCTAAAAGCTACTAGCTCCTGTTAATTTTCACACTTTTATCCAGGGAAAAGTACACAAGCTTATAGCTTCAGCAAAGTAATTATTAAGCAGATAATATCTGCAGAAGAATGGTGGTTAAGTATCCTAGGAGAAAAAGAATATTTCAAACATAACCAAAAAATCTAGGTTAAATACAATTATTGGGATTATATTGAAGCATTTAATAAAGCTTTTTTATATGAGAACCCAGTAAGAAAATATACTTGGTTCTTCAAAATTTGTCCTAATTTTTATAAGAATGATATTCCAAATTGGTTATACCAATGGTGGCTATCTTTTGGCCCAACTGTAAATTTTTTACCAGAACCTTATAGAGGTCTCTATGCATAATGGGTGAAAATTTCACCAACTCTTATTAAAGTTGAACACACTAATAAGTTGATTGAGGGAATGCCCTTTTTAGACTTCTTTATTGAGTTTGGTATTCCACAGATCTGGAAATGGGAACCAGAGTTGGGTCATACCCCACAAAATATACCCTGTATAAAAAGGGTAACTTAAACCAAATTTTGGAAAAGAATGCTCAGGAAAAATGAGCATGGTGTCATTGAAGGACTATAAACTATTGATAAGATCCATGATCATATCCAATAGTATAAAGAACAAATCCCGTTAAAGCAACAAAGGGAAGCTTCCATCTCTCAAGGAAATTAAATTTCCACAAAGGACAGATGACTGACAAATAATTAATTGATTCTTACATGGAAGAAGTCAAAAAAGATTTGGTAAGAAATTTTGGAATTAAAATGTCATTATGACATTTCCACGGCCACCTCTTCACATGATGATGAAGAATATTATAATCCTGGTGAATCACATGATCCATATGGAAACGAAGCAGATATTTCAATTAATGATATCATCAATAATGTGAAACAATCCATTACGGAACAAATTCAAAGTTCCACTACAGCCAAAGAGAAAGAGAGAATGGAGAAATAATTGCGTTCGGGTCCCTACCACCTTTCATGTGACACCCCTCTCTCGATTACTCTTATTATATGTAATCTCAGCGGAAGACTTTTAAAAATGATTTTTGTGGATATAAATTTACGTAAAAAAAATTCTTTTTAAATCAGAGGGAGAGAGGTCACACTATACTAAACCCTAATCAACCAATTAACACCAATGCATGCTACATGCAAGACTAGAAAATAACTATGCATGATGGATTTAATGCAAGTTCGGACAGATTCAATGCAGAAGCTTTAGAAATTAATTCCTCTTAAAATACTCATGAAAATGACTCCAAAATAATACCATATCATCTAACATGGGTCTAGATCACTAAGTCAAAACAGTTTTGAAAGATGCATGGCCATTTAGGAGAAGTAAATAAAATGGCACAGTCACTCAGTTTAAAATCTAGAACACGGGAGGGAGTTTTGAAAATTCATAATAAATTCCTCACTGACGCAAAAACTACCAAATTTTACCCCAAGGCAGAAACACAAGTTTAAAACATTTTCCAAATGGAAAAAAGACATTTGAGCGAGTAAAACTCCAGTTATACCAGAAAACACCCGAATGACTCTGTTTCAATGCAGTAGTGAGAAATAAATCATAACTAATTTAATACTTACCCAAATCATGCAAAGGACCTATCAATATAATGAGAACAGAGAGATGCAGAGACTCCTAAAGTTTCATGATTTTCTAAACAGAGAACATATATGAAAATAATTTTTAAACATTGAGACAAGACACGAAGAGGTTACTAGCCGAAAAGCGTGCATGCATATAGATAGTGAAAATTTGCTTTCGCTTACAAAAGACTATGGATTACCGATTAATTATCCAAAATGGGGTAATCCTAATTACTATTACACATATCGTCTTTTAATAATTTCCACCGATCGGAGGAAGCGAACGGTAGAAAATACCTAAAACCGTATCAAAAGTTTTTACAACCATATTATACAAATAGAACCACATAACTAAATTAAGAGCCAACACAATCCACAACCCCTCCATACGATCTCCTTCCGATTCTCGAGCTCGATTCCCAACTTCACTCCACGGGCTCCAAATCGGGTATACCTACAAACATACAACACCTATATGAGAGAATCTTGAAGTATTATCGAATACACATAACACATAGAGCATACATATATCTATATATATATATACATACATATATCTTATACGTGAACATGCAACATAAAGTAAAACAATCATATACTTCCCTTTTTCGTCGGAGTTCTTCATCACATAATTGCCACGTGCATAGAGTGAGATAATTCCCACTTTTATAACCCTATCATCCCAAGACCATAGAGTGAGAATATCCCACCTTTATAACCCTATGCCATGACACGTATTGAAGATTATAGAATGAGAATTTCCCACCTTTATAACCCTACGATCCCAAGACCATAGAGTGAGATTTTCCCATCTATATCCTCAACACCATAATGCAACATGCATGACATGAAAAATCATCGGGAATCCCTCGGAAGAGTCAATCTAAGTTACCGGTAAATAACGTCATATATTTCGAATCATGTCTATCTACGTGGGATCAAACCACCCCTAGGCCCTACAGTACCGACTCGCCGTACCCGGAAAATTTACTGTAACCTCGAAAGACTTTCCATCATAGGTTTATCTTTTAAAATTTCATGACACTAATGCACCCACACATGCACCCTTCTACTTACCCTTCTCTCATCCTCACACCCAATGATTCACATAAGCTAGAAAATACACATTAAGTTTCACAAAATCATTTAGCCATAAAAACATAAAGTAACCGAAATCTTAACATACAAAGACAATCTAACATCAAAAGTTCACTAAATCTAGCATTTTTACAAGAATAAAATTCAAGACTTCCATCTTTACATTTATTCAAGTAAATACACTAGATCGTCACATGCAAGAGTAATCTAAATCAAGTTAGCACAAATTCTTAGTTCTTTCATCATTTTACATAGAAAACACTAGATGTTAACATGCAAGACTTTAGATCAACCATCAATCACTAGATCTTAACGTGCAAGACCTTAGATCAACAATTAATCACCAAATCTTAACATGCAAGGCCTTAAAACAACGATCAACACAAGATCAACACATGCAAATATCAAATAAACCAAATAAGTAATTTTAAGCATTTTACCTCAAAAATTCGAAAGTTCCTTAGCTAAGTCAAAAATTCAATTTCTTTTCACAAATCAACAATCAAACACTAGATTAACACATGCAAGACACTAATTAAGCCAAATAAGCAATTTATGCATTTTTCCCCAAAAATCCGAAAATTTCATGGTTAGGCCAAAAATTCATTTTCTTTTCACAAATCAACAATCAAACACTAGATTAAACATGCAAGGCACTAATTAAGCCAAATAAGCAATTTAAACATTTTTCCCCAAATTTTCGAAAGTTACATAAAACTTCAAGAACAAAGTTATCTTTTCAAAATACTAACATGCAATCATCATCTAAAACATATAATCACATAATATGCAAGGATAAACAATAAAAACACATAAAAACGAAAATACTAGTGGTGTTTCATGTTTGAGCAAGAATTCAAGAATTCTCACCTCTCTCTTTAGGGGAAGGATTTGTTAGCTCTTTTGTCTCTAATACAGGAAGAGATTAAGAGTTAGATTAGGTATTAAGAAAATAAGAAGAAGAATCAAAAGAACTTGGATGAAGAAGAGCTTGGCTCTTTTCGGAAAAAATAAAGGAAAAGAAAAGAGGAAGAAGAAGCTTACTTAGCCTTGGCCGAAAATTCTTCTTCTATTGAAATAGAAGGAGACTTTGAACTTAAGGATAGTAAGATTGGAGTTTGAGAGTGTATTTTGATTTTGGGCATGGGAGGTATTTATAGAGTTTTTGGAGAGTTAAAGCCAATAGAGAAGAAAGGAAAATACATCTTTTTGTGGGGGTGATTTTGCAATTTTCAAAAATAGGAGTGGTGGTGGTTCTTGGGTGGTTCAAGCTTGAGAAGGTGGTGGCTATGGTGGAGGTGATATGGCTGCCGAAAAATGAAGGGGAGAGGAAGAAGAAAGAAAAACTTTTGGCCTTAAAGTGGTGTGTGGGAGTAGAAAAGCATACCTAGTCTATAGAGTAGGGGCTAGGCTTGGGTATTCCTTCCTATGCTCAAAGTACACCACACTAATGCATGTTTTTCTTCTAATTAATATGCAAATTTAGAATCATGTGTGTGTGTGTGTGAGATGTCCGAAAATTCAAGAAAATGTGGGGACGAGTTCTAATTTTCTACATTAATTAATAATCCTAGAATGCATGAGAAAATTTATTTTCTAAAATTTTGTGCATGCATAAATATGATGAAATGCTCATTTAAATTCATATGCAAGAATAAAATCCTAATTTATGAAAAATAATTTATTTCGACATACTACCTCGAAATATTTCCTAATCACATAATTCACATAATTACCTAATTCACGTAAATACTAACCATGGAATTATTATAAATTCTAATGTCACAAATATGCACATAAAGGTGGTAAAAATTATTTTAGTGAAAATGCGGGGTGTTACATTTCATAATGGTTTAGGGAATCTTCTTTTTCAAAAAAAGTCACTTTAATAAAGTAAATTCTTTTATAAAGTAATGTATATTTTTGTTTTCTTTTATTTGTTGTTTTCACTTTTTTGATACCTCCCTCCTCTATTTAAGGGAGCTTTTTTCTTGTTTAGGGCAGGAAGAAGTTTAGAAATCAAGAATTGTGTAATAAATTTTCTTTGTAAATTTCCGGAGAAGTTTAAAGTTTTTCAGTATCATACTTGTGGGCTCTTAAGTAAGTTCTTACTCTTCTTTTCAATTCCTGTTTTGTATTTTAAATTTTATTTTCCGTATCGCCGTCTATATGGCCGGCTAAGTTTTTTTTGAATAATATCATGATACTAAGATCTGATAGCATGGCATAAAAAAAAAAAAAAAAAAAAAAAGTACCATGAACAAAAATTATGATGTCTGGTATGGTTTGGATTAAAAACAGGAAGGGATTAGGTTTAACACCGAAGTCTGGATTCGTCCACTTTGTTGCCATGTTTTCGGCGTTTTTAGGGCTTGCCTCCATGACTGGTTAAGAACTAAATCCCTTGACAGTTTTTTTAACTCTGTAAAAACATCCATGTACAGTATTCATGATATTTGTTTATGGTTCTCACCAAATATATTTAAATTAAATAAAGGTACTGTTATATATGGTATCCGAGCCATGGTATTAAGATCTTGGTAGAATGATATTGTTCAACACAATTTTCTTTTAATGAATATCATAAGAAATTATGATACTGTTAAAAAACAGTAGTGAAGAGGAGTATGATATTCCTCAAAATATTGATTTGCTTAATAAGTGGACTATTCCAAAAATAGATCCAAAAATTATTTATAAATTTGGTACCTTTGAGAGAATCGGTTTAAAACAGGTGGTTAAGACCACTGAAGAAACAATCTCCCTTAATAAGGATGAGATGATAATTACATTACTCAGTAATAGAGATCTGAATAAATATAAAAAAAGAGAAAGTACAGTTTGCACCCCAGTTTTTTTTTTTTTTTTCAAAAACTTGTTGGGCGAAAACCTACACGCAAGTGCACGTATCGTACAAGAAATATAGTGGACTAAAAGTCCGGATATTGAATCCACAGGGAATATTTAATTATCTAATCCTAGACGCTAAATCCTACCAATTGTTATCAAGCCCACCCTACACAGTCGAATATAGAGAAAATTAACTAAATTAAAATAAACAATTAAAAACACAAAAACAAGAAAGCAATTAAAACGAAGATTTAATCAAGATAAGCAAGCCTAGGATTTTATTCTTCCCCCTATGTGATTATTACTCCCCCAATTCCTTCAATTATGCAAGCAATTAACCCGAATTATTAACCTGAGATGCTAAAATAATCATAACCCGACTCCGCGTGTATTACGATTCTAATACTCTAGATTCAATTACTATATTCCTATGCAATTAATTATAGAACACAACATTAAGCACAAATCTCAATAATGGCTACCTAAGAGATTAACTATATTCCTATGTTAATACCACAAAGGCTCTTCTACCACCACAGTTCTAATTATTAACCCGATCTTCCGATTCATGCGATTAACAATAACATAAAAGCACATAAGTTGATCAAGTTCATGCACTTAATAAAACAAGTAGAAGAAATAATCCGGAATTAAAACTTGCATAAAATCATAGAATTGGGTTCATAAATCCCACATAGGGTTCCAAATAAAATCCTAGAAATAAGAAAATTAGCTACTCATGATTAAAGGAAAAACACAAATAAAATAAGTCATAAACGATTAATCTATGCTTAGAGTCTTCGAATTCTTCGTCTTCGTTATTGCTTTGTTGCTCTCCAAATTGCGTAAAAAGATCCCTAATTGTGTGCTTGGATTGGTCTTATATAGGGTGAAGAACTTGGGGAAGAAGGCAGTTTCCTTGTGCAATTAAAATCCCTTTACTGCGCTGTTTCGGGGTCTCGGACGGCCGTCCCATAATTTGAACTAAAACTCGGACGGCCGTCCGAGCTTTAAATCTCCAGATTTTGGTTTTTTTCACTTTTGGCCCATATTTTCTCCAAATTTGCAGTTTTGACCCCATACTTTTCCAATTCTTCAATTTGTACCTAAAATACAATAAATCAACTTTTTAAGCACCAATTATCGTTAAAACACACCAAAAGCTCAAATAAAAAGATATGATAAAGTGTAAAAATATACACTTAACACACCCCCAAACTTGAACTTTTGCTTGTCCTCAAGCAAAATTTACCAATAAGCAAATAACTCAACGATAACATCTCATCACATAGATCAATGACCAACTTCACGTTTTCAGAACTTGTAATTATAATGACAATTCTTAGACATTCGCAAGCTCAAAATTCAACAACACTTAGTCACTCACCATTACCAAAAACCACAAATCATACAATTGCTTCAAGCATCCAATATTTCCAAATTAAAGATAGAAAGAATTTATACTTACATGCATATGCTTGACTCCAAATAATCATCAAATTATTCTACTCTACTAATATCGAATATTAAGCTATTGGGATCATTGGGGCTTTGTGGCTTTCAATTGTTAGGCTCTTTGGTTCGAGGTAGGAAATATGGGTATATGTGGCTATTCTTCTTGAATTTAGGTGATTATGCCAAAATTTGAAAGATAGGCGTTTGAAACAATAAATTCACCTCTACGGACTTTAGTAAACTCGATTCTCAAAAGTTCAAAAGTCTCCACTTTTGCTTTTGAGGCAATGGATCGAGTTTTCAAAAATAATTCAACAACTAGTCCTTATTTCTCCCTTCTAGTCTCTTCTTCTTCTCTTTTTCTCTTTTTTTTTTTTATATATATATATATATATATATATATATATATATATATATATATATATATATATATATATATATATATATATATAGAAGCATAGATATTTGTCTTCTTTTTATTTCTTTTTTTTTTTTTTTTTTTTTTTTTTTTCGAAGAAAAAGAAGGACCTTATAAAATTTTTCGACCGAACTCCAAGGGGTAATTTTTCAAGAATCTCCACCTATTCTACCTTACACATTGGCTAAAAGAAAGAACACCTTTTCTCCGAGGCTCAAATCAAGGTTCTAAGGATAATTTCGATAAAAAGGTCGGCTTGAAAGGCTCAAACGGTTCAAAGAAGGCCCAAATCATATCCCAAGTCACCTACTACTCAATACTTCGTATCATAAATTTCCTAAGGTGAGTTCTAAAACCGAACATAGCATGATCTAGCACAAACTAATTCCAAATTTAAAATACAAAACATTCAACAAAGCAATGCACAAAATGTGATTCCTAGCAATAATTCGCTTCTAAGTCCCGTTGAATCGAAAGCTAAACAAACATCAAATCCTTATCACATAAAACAAGCAATTTCATCATCAAACATTGATCATCTCTCATCATCATAAATCATCGATGCATTCGACTCAAGCAATTTTTTTTTTTTTTCAAAGCAAATAATAAAAAACGGGAATAAATAAAACGATAACTAAAACAAAAGCATGCAACTAACAAAGAGGTAAAAAAAGTAAAACATAAATAGGGCGCACATAAAAGAGAACAATAGTTAACCACCCCCAAACTTAAAATTCACATTGCCCTCAATGTGATTCGCCCGGAGTTTAAGGATAGAAAACACCTGTTTAAGCGTCGGGACCATCGTCGGGTTGCTCACCAACTCCACCTTGCGCATGAGCGTCACCATCTTCTTCATCATCCGAAACAGATCCAAACTTCAAATACTTTAAAACTTTTTCTTATCTAATACTTACTGTAAAACAGATCCAAACTTTAAAAATGAGAGATTTTTCGGAAATTGCAGTTTTGACCCAAAAGTTTCGAAATTTGTACATGCAACCACACTAGAAGTTCAAAATCAACTTTTTCATAAAAACCCCTAATAAATCTGAAATTCTACTTTATTAGATGCAGAAAAATGAAGTTGGAAAATCTCTTTGTGCAGAAATTTCGGAAATTGCATATTTTACCCCAAAATCTCTAGATCTACACATGCAAGCCTAATAGAATATCCAAATCAACTTTTTCTTACAAAAATTCTTTAAATCCGAAATTTTAGTTCAATAAATGCTAGAAATCAGTTTTGAAAACATTTTCCGGACAGACTTTACAAAATTACAGATTTGGCCCAAACTTTCGAAGATCTACACATGCAACCACAAAAAGTTAAAACTTTCATTTTCTTGAAAACCCCTTTTTGAAATCTGAAATTTTTAAGGCCTTTGGCCAATAAATGCTGTATCTAACCACTATTAACATAGATGATGCATGCAAGAACAAGAATTTAACAAGAAACACTCATTTTTCATTTTTCTTCAAAAACCCCTAAATTTTCGAAATCACTCCCAATCTTTTAGAAAATTTTGAAAACCCTTTTTTTTTATACTATTGATGCCATTTAATTGCAGCAAGAATCGGAAATTCTTACCTTAATATCGAAGAAAGAAAAATAACCGAAAGGGAGGAAAGCTTTCAAGCACCGAAGTTCAACCAAGCCACCTTGATTGTGAAGGAAATGGTGTGAGCTTCAAGGAGGGAGGAGTTGTGATCTCCCGAAAGAAGGCAAGTGGTCTTGATGGTGTTCTTGGAGTAGTCCAAGGCAAGTGTTAAATAAGGAACTCTCATTTTAAGTTTTGGGAATTTCTTTAAAATGTGAAGTGAGGTGGAGAGAGGAGAGCCGATGATGGTGGTGATGGTTTCGGTGGAGAGAGGGGAGAGAGACAAGTAAGTGTAGATGTGTTGGAAGGAAAAAGATGAAGGTGTCTCTTCATCTTACTAATGAGGGTGGAGTGTAGGATTAGGGAAAATGATGAGTGTTTTGCCAAGTGTAATGCATGCCTAATTACATATAATTTATTTATTTAATTTAAATTACAACTTGCATCTTAACACACACACACACATATCCGAACACACACACAATTTCGGACATATATATATATATATATATATATATATATATATATATATATATATATATATATATATATATATATATATATATTCAAATGTATAATGCAAGTATATATGTATGTATACGTATGCATGCATGTATGTACGAGTATATATATATGTATACAATTCACATAATTTACCAAGTTTCAAATAATTTATCAAATAACTAAGAATACGCAATTATGCACATAAACCACGTAATTCACGAAATTCCATAGTATTTCAATTTACGGAAATTTTAAATCGTATAATTCACATATATAATAGCGCACGTATTTATTCACGTAAGTAACATAATTAAATTCACATAATGCATATAATCGTATACTAATATTTCCTAACGGTTTTCGAGTTAGGAATATTAGTCTCGGGTTTTAGGATTCTCGGGTTTTGGAAAGGTGGGGTGTTACAATATATATATATATATATATATATATATATATATATATATATATATAATTTATTTCAAGAATTTTCATCTATTCTACCTTATAAAGTATTGGCTAAAAGAAAGAACACCGTTTCTCCAAGGCTCAAATCAAGGTTAATTTTGATAAAATGTCGGCTTCAAAGGCTGAAACGGTTCAAAGAAGGCCAAATCATATCTCAAATCACTCATTACTCAACACATCGTATCATAAATTTCCTAAGGTGGGCTCTAAAACCGAAAATAGCTTAATCTAGCACAAATTAATTCCCAATTTAAAATCAGAAACGTTCAACAAAAGTAATGCACAAACTGTGATTCCTAACAGTAGTTCGCTTCCAAGTTAAATTGAATCGGAAGATAACCGAACATCTAGTTTTTATCACAACAAAATAAGCAATTTCATCATCAAATTGGTCATATCTCATCATCACAACTCATCGATGTATTCGACTCAAGCAATTTTTTTATTCTTTTTTAATAAAACGACTAAAGCAATAAAACATCTTGAAACACGTGAATTTCCACAATGTGTTTTTAACTCTCTTACTTTCAAACTAAATTTTAGTTATGGCTTAGTGGGCTAAGTATATTACTTAGTGGGCTAAGTAGTGCTTATTAGTGGGGTTAAATTGTGGATATTATTTTAACTACTAAACTAACCCACTAACCCATGTTCTTGAGTGCTCTTGTAGTTGGTTTTCTTGCAGATCATGGGCTGAGGAGTGGAAGCTTGGAATGTCTATAAATACCGACTTCAAGACTCAAGGAATTTTTAAGGATTCGAAGAAACAAAAAACCGAGAGCTGAAAAGAATACATGAGAGTTTTAGTGTGTTTCTAGAATCTCTGTTGTACGTACTCCTCACGAGTACATTCTTTGAAATCTAGAATTTTTAGTATTTATCTTTTTGTTTCTAGATTTGGTTGTAAGAATGATCAAGCTAGTGATTCATTCATAAGGAAGAAGTTTTTGTACTTCTTCTCTTTGTATTCTTGTAATACTGTTTTTAATATAAGTTTTTACGTCATTTAAAGGGCAAGTTCACAAGTTTTTACTTGTGAACATTTTTAATCTGAGTATTGTTTTTATATTTCCGCTGCATGTTTATACAAGTGTCATAACACTTAATATAACACCTCTGTATTAAACGAATTCGGGACCATAAATTCTTTCAATTGGCATCAAGAGCCAACACTTGACGTATACTAAGTGTTTGTTCCTATTTCTTTTTC
This sequence comes from Erythranthe guttata, assembly GCF_056151865.1. Lineage (NCBI taxonomy): Eukaryota > Viridiplantae > Streptophyta > Magnoliopsida > Lamiales > Phrymaceae > Erythranthe > Erythranthe guttata. The sequence continues at coordinate 8,198,236 of NC_142536.1, forward strand.
AGAAACGAATTCGTGATGGATACTCTGATGACTGCTTCTATGCGATCTCCTGTACTTGATGGCACAAACTACACCTACTGGAAAGTCAAGATGAGGGCGTACATCAAAGCCATTGACGAGAGAGCCTGGAGATCTATTGTTACTGGATGGAAGCTACCAACTATAACAGATGCGGATGGGGATGTATTTCCAACACCAGAAAACGGTGGACAGCAGACGATTTATCAAATGCCAATCAAAACTCAAAGGCGTTAAATGCAATCTTTAATTCAGTAGATTTAACAATGTTTAAACTGATCTCAGTGTGCACTTCTGCGAAGGATGCATGGGAGGTTCTTCAGTTACATTGTGAAAGATCAGACAGTGTTAGAAGAACTAAGCTCAGATTACTCACTTCCAAATTTGAGAGACTGAGGATGGAAGAAACTGAAACAATTTCTCAATACAATGAGAAATTGATTGATTTAGCTAATGAATTTCAATCCTTAGGTGGTCCCTTGAGCAATGAGACACTGGTGAATAAGGTACTGAGAACTCTTCCAGAAAGATTCAGCATTACAGTTACTGCAATTGAGGAGGCCAAAGACACATCATCTCTACGTCTGGAAAAATTAATTGGTAGCTTAAAGTCTAGAGAGATGAACTTTGAAGATCAGAGAAACGAGAAAGGTAAGGCCATCTCAAATGCACTCCAGGCAGAATTAGAAAAGAAAGAAGTTGCTCCGGAGTATGATGATGATGCAGAGGAATGTGTCAACAATGTGGCATTTCAGATTCAGAAATTCAATAGGGCATACAGACGAAGTGGAATCAAGCCCAGACAGTTATTTCCAGATGGCTCTCCACAAAATCGACAAACTCAGCCCCGGAACAGATCTATTCCACAGAGAACATTTCCTCAAACATCTTCTCAAAACACTTTAAAAAATTCTCCATTTATTCGTTCAAATTATGAACCACCTAACTTGGATCATATTAAATGCAGGGCTTGCTCAAGATTTGGACATTATGCTAATGAATGTGCAAATACCTTGAGAAGAAGAGGAATGAGCCTGATTTGTGCTGTCAGTGATGAGAAGGAAGAGCAACCTGAACAGACAGAGGAGCAGCAACCCACAAAACAGGCTCTTTCTGTCAGATATTTCATTGAAAATTGTCCTGAAACAGAATCATAGGGAGTTTCTCTAGATGCTGCAACACTTTCTGAAACACTTTCAGTAACTGAAATTTCTGAGTTAGATAATAGTCATTATACATGTTTGAACTCTATATCTTTGAATGCTGCAGAATACAGTAAAGAAGCAGTGGGAGATGAGGAAGAAATGTATAAGAAATTGTTCAGCGACTTGGAGAATAAGACTCATGCTCTAGATGCAGCCAACAAGGAAAATTCTTACCTTAAAGAAACAATTAATCACTCATTTGGAGGTTGGAATCACCAAGAAGGATCTTGAATCGGCAAAGGTGAAAGATGAACTCAAAGAATAAACTCTAGCAATCAAGAGGATAAATACCGGCACAACTAAACTCGAAGAGATTGTGTCACTGGAGAAGTACACCAAAAATGAAGGTCTAGGGTTCAAAAAACAAGTGAAGAAACACAAGCCAGTAAAGAAGAAGGAAATTGTCTTTGTAAAAGAGAAGGGTTGAAATGGAAAAGAATGCAGAAATTCCACAATCACCACTCCAGAGTTCAGAATAAGGAGATACATTTGTCATTACTGTTTCTCACCAGGACATTGTTAGAGTAGGTGACCAACAAGCCAACATGTGGCTGTGGTCTTTCGTATTTATTATTGTAATAAACGAACCTTTATTCGTATTAATGATAAAACACCTTGGCATTCTATATCTTTGTCCCTTTGTCACAAGCATAGATATAGTCCTTACAGTTATTACAAGTACTAGTAATTGATCGTTAGGATCGTGAGATATGTACTCAAGTATTATTACTGTTAAACGTGTTCCTAGTCGAAGGGTTACGCCACTAATGAGGATATCGGCCTTTCCCATTAAGACTAGCACTTAGTGTATGTGTACTGCATCTCATCAGTAAACGGTATTGTGATATCGGCATGCATAAGTGGGTGCTCGTAAGTTGACGAGTTCACTGAACTCCCTCACCCTAGAAATTTCTAAGTGGTTCCCAATAATCGAGTAGAGATAACTATGGTATAGTTGTACACCATTAGTCCTTATGACCTAGACATCACCGTGACTTCACTAGAGGACCAGCTGTATCGTGACCTGTCCCTGAGTTCCACCGAGGACCATCCCAAGGGCCAGTGTTCGTGCAGTCCGAAATCTAGTGGGAGGTCTGTGCATTGTAGTCGGGGATTCGATCGCTAGAATAGTCTTGGATGTCCTGTGTGTTCTGAAAGTTTGTAATCATTCTAAGTCTCTGGCCAGAGCTGACTAAGTGATGATTAGAGAATTCGATTCTCTAAGTCATGCACGTGACGATTACAACACTTGGAACGATCGCACCGTCATCGAACATATAAAGAGGTCTCGATGAACCAATGCCTCTAGTTCGATCGGGACATATGTATCGAAGGGACCGTACTGTACGTTAACTATATCTGAAGGTTCTTGCAGGCACTTCATTTGTATCTAGGGAATCATGATGCGTAGTTGCTAGACGCCAATCTTGATACGTTGGGTGATTAAGGTGAAACGAGCTTCATCTTAATCGTAACTCTAAGGGACGAGTTTTGACCACAAAGGGTTGTGGGCCCACGGCTAGCTTACACCTGAACCATCGAGGGTCACACTGCTCGTGCATATGAGATCTTTGAATAAACGGTCAGAGATAAAATAGTTTATCTTTGCATGATTGGAAGTCAATATGATTGGATCCAACATTCGTGATTTGGAATTATGAATGAGAATAAGAAAAGGAAACGAATAGACAAACGTATTAGTGAACTTTCTAAATCGGGAAGTTTCCAAATTTAGAAAGTGCACTGAACTAGGGTTTCCACTTTTGGAAAGTTGGAAATTGAAAGTTGGCACTCGTAATGACGAGGATATTATAATGATTCCGAAATTGTAATCGTTGCAATTTTCCGATCATTGAATTGAGAGAAACGAGCAACTAAAGGAACTAACGAGCTTAAGCTGTTGGGCCCGGTCCAACTTAAGCCCGTTAGGGTTTTATGCAAGGGACTATAAATACTTGATTTATAGGCCTTGCACAAAGACACAAGACCTAATCAAAACCATAGCCGCTCACCTCTCTCTCGGCCTCTCTCCCGCGGCCATCACCGGCGCCGTCGCCGGAACCTCGCCGGAATCGGCCGTTAATCGGCCGATTGCTTTGGTAGTTTCTTTCCTTCTCTTTTTTCTTCCGTTTTTCTAACTATTACGTGTCTAGTGCCACGTGTTTAGTAGATAAAAGTATACGAGGTGAAATCTGAGAGGAGGAAGATCGTAGATCGAAGAATCGAGGAGCAGCACACGAGCCGAAGCCGCACGCAACCCCACGCGCCGCCCGAAGACCGCACGTGAGTTACACGCGCCGCCGTGGCCGTCTCGCCGCTGCTGCCGCCGCACCGTTGCTGCCCCAGATTGTACGGATTGGTTTCCGTAGCAATCTCGACTTGCTGAGCACTCCTACCTCACGCTTCAAGAGGTAAACACACGAATCTCATGTTTCGATTCGTTTACGTTTAAACTAAGTATTCATGTTTGCTTTCGTATGATTTTATGTGATTATGTGAAATCATAATTTTATTGCGAGCATGTTATTTGATTTAAACGCGAGCATGCTAGTTGATTTAATTTCGATTAAGTAATTTAGCATGTATGTTGTTTTTAATTTCGCTGGAAGCGCAAAGGTACGCAATTAATTGATTTAATTTATCGGGCATGTGCTTATGTGCCTTAAAGTTGTTTAAATCGCATAAAATATTTGTTTTCCGCTGCGTACACGTGTCCGAAACCCAACAGTGGTATCAGAGCTCGTTGCGCAATTAATTGCGTTCGTTTTAATATGCTATGATTTTATGCATGTTCGATTTATTAAAGTAGTGATTGTTGTATTATGTAATTGGGAGTTTTCGTAAGTTTAAAATATTTTTGAAATATTGTTTAGAATTTTTCCAGCTTTAAAATTGTTTAAAATTGGAAAATCGGATCTGAAATTATTTTTAAAACGTCGGTTTTTTAATTGTTCGGATCGAACCGGTCGAACCGGCCGGTTCGATGGTTGTGTGCGATCTAGTTGACCGAATCCACGTGGATTCGGGTCGGTCAGACCGGTTCTCGGTCCGACTGACCCGGCCCACCGATTTGGGTCAACTGGACCGGGCAGAACCGGACCGCTTCGGTCCGAACCGGTCAGACCGGTTGGGCCGAACCGGTTCACTGAAAAAAAAAAAAATATATTTTTATTTCAGATTTCTAAAATTAAATTTAAAACAAATTGATTTTAATTTTTGGAAAATTATTTTCAATTAATCCCAATTAGATAATTGGATCGACAATCATCTATTTTAGTAAATAGGTGTTAGATTAATTAATTAATTTAAATTGTTAAATTGATTTCAATTAATAGAACCCATATATAACATTGATTATAGTTCAACTTAATTAGTAGTACCTCAACATTATTTGAATGATTTATGCTAGTTGAGGTTCTATAATTATTTTGAAAAACCCGATAATTAATTAATGTAATTAATTATGAAATTAGGTCGTATGTTCCTCTTAGGACAATATGCGTTTCCATATACCTTTAGAGAACATAGATGTAGGAATCACATAGACCAATCCGAACCTTCTGATGAGATAAAAACTTTTTAATAAAACCCCTCATTCTTAATCTAATTAAGAATCATTTCAAGCTATAAAGAAAAACCCAATCTGTTGAGTTATTTCTTTCCTTCTGCCAACGGTTGGATTATGTGTAGCCCTTTACTGTAGTGCAGTAAGCCGTGTTAGCGGGGAGTGCTATGGTAGAGTAAGCTGTAATTCAATTGACATAGCGATGAAGGTAGCCATAGAAAAGGGTTATGTTGGATTAACGTGGTCGGCTAGATTAACTAGGGACTACATTAGTTTGGCATAATCAAGTTCTATGAGCATCTTTGATTGGTAGGTTAGACTTGACACACGACGATTTTGATATTCGCGAGATTAACTTAGGTCATTATCAAGTGTGAGGAAAATTAATTTAGGGTCATATTGTGGATATGATTGATTGTGATCTACCTTTGGGCAAATATAATCGGGCTAGATTAACTACGGGTTATATTTGTCTATTGGACCTAAAGCCCATTAAGAAAAATCAGTTTTCTCGTTTGTCTACTAGAGGGAAGTGGAACTCGATAAAATTAGTGGGAGAACAATTAAATCACATAAGTCCAAACATTTAATTGTAACAATCATTTAACGTGAATCTCTAATAATCATCTTCTCTATATGTCTCAGATAATCATGTCTAAGAATCCCATAAAGTCAATCCTCGACAATAAACTCAATGGCCCTAATTACCTAGATTGGTTGCGCAGTCTTAAGCTTGTGCTAACCGTTGAGGGGCGTCTCTATGTTTTGAACGAGAGACTTCCCGCCACTAAACCTGCCACAGCGACTGATGCTGAAAAGGAAACTTATGAAGTTTGGAAGAAAGATGACACTCATGCTAGGTGTTATATGATAGCCGCCATGGAGCCCGCGCTTGCGAGGAAATATGAGTCTCACATGCATGCTTTCGATATAAAGGCTGATCTCGATAGCATGTATAGTGAGAATATTAGGGCATCGAGGTACGCTGCTACAAAGGAGTTGATCACGGCGAGACTGCGCGAAGGGACTTCGGTCCACGAGCACTGTCTCAAAATGATCACTCTCCTTGAAAAGCTAGTGAATCTTGATGTCACCCTCCCGGCCGAGCTCTCGTTGGATTTGATCCTGTTATCTCTCCCTAGTTCCTATGAATCGTTCATAGTGAACTTCAACATGAACAAACTAGATCCTCCCTTGGATGAGTTAATGAACATGTTGGTCAGCTTCGAGTCCACCATTAAGAAAGAGAAGTATGTTCTCGTTGCTGCTACTTCTGGAAAGAAGAGTTCTTTCAGAAAGAAGAGAAAGGAAAGAGTTCCCTTCCCAAACAACAAGTTCGAAGTGGGTGAAGGTAGTGGGGGCCCCAAAGCAAAGGTTGGCAAGCAAGTTGATGATGCTTGCCATCACTGTGGAAAGAAAGGACATTGGCGCCGCAACTGCAAGGCTTACCTAAAGCAGAAAGGTTCTGAAAAGGGTACGTATTTCATTGACGTAAATTTATCTGTCAACTCTTCTTCTTGGGTATTGGATACGGGCTGTGGCTCACATTTGTGCAATGATTTGCAGCTAATAACAAGAAGTCGAAGGCTTAGAGCGGGTGAGACCTACCTAAGGATGGGGAATGGAGCAAGAGTTGCTGCTGAAGCCATTGGCACAATTTACTTAAATGTTTTGGATTCTAGTTTTCCTATTGTTTTGAACGATTGTTTATTTGTTCCGTCCCTCATTAGAAACCTTATTTTTATTTATGTATTAGATATTGAAGGTTTTACTTTTGTTTTTGGTAATTCGATTTGCATTATACAAAAGAATGAGAATTTGATTTGCAAAGGACGACTATTAAACAACTTGTATGAACTAAATCCAAATGAAATACCTATTAATGTTATATCAGCAAAACGTAAGGAGATAGATCAAAACCCCGCACAACTTTGGCACGCTAGATTAGGTCATGTCTCTTTGAGAAGGATGAACGATTTTGTCAGTGAAGGATTGTTCTCTTTGGAGGACGTGAAATCACTACAAACTTGTGAATTTTGCCTTAAAGGGAAAATGACCAAGTCACCCTACAAAGGGAAAATGGAACGAGCCGAGGGTCTTTTGGATTTGATCCATACAGACGTATGTGGTCCACTAAGTGTTAGTGCGAAGGGTGGATATAACTACTTCGCTACCTTTACCGACGATTATTCTAGGTATGGGTATGTGTACTTGATGAAGTACAAGTCTGAAACATTTGAAAGGTTCAAAGATTTTAGACACGAAGTGGAAAAACAACTCGGACGAAGTATTAAGAAGCTGCGATCCGATCGTGGTGGAGAATACTTGAGCATCGAGTTCATTGACTATCTAAAAGAGAATGGGATACAATCCCAATGGACTCCACCGGGAACTCCTCAACTTAATGGAGTCTCCGAACGTCGGAATTGAACTTTATTAGATATGGTTCGATCAATGATGGGGTTCACGAACTTACCGGCATACTTGTGGGGTCATGCACTTCGTACTGCCGCGTATTTGCTGAATAGAGTTAACACCAAAGCAGTTAAATCCACGTCTTATGAACTTTGGCATTCCCGGAAACCCAACTACAAACATATTAGGATATGGGGTTGTCCCGCTTATGTGAAGCGATTAGTGGGAGATAAGTTGGATAGTAAATCCGACTTATGCTATTTTGTGGGGTATCCCGAAGACTCGATGGGATACGAGTTCTTCTATGTCAAATAAGGAAAGATGTTTGTTTCGAGAAATGCCACCTTTTTGGAAAGGGAGTTTCTATCCGATAGAAAGGGCAGCATGATAGAACTTGAAGTAGTTCAAAAACCACAAAGTGAAGTTCAAGCGCAAGAACAAGTAATCAAACCAATACAACAATCCACTAATACACCTCCTGAACCTACCGTACGTAGATCCGAAAGAGTTCGGAAAATGCCGGATAGGTTATTCCTCCTCGAAAATGATGAAGATCATGTTGATCTTGGACAAGATCCAAGAACATACAATGAGGCCGTATCGGATGCGGATATGGGACATTGGCTAACTGCCATGAAATCCGAGATGGACTCCATGTACTCTAACAAGGTGTGGACCTTGGTAGATCCACCCAAAGGAATTGTTCCTATAGGCTGCAAGTGGATCTATAAGAAGAAAATTGGAGTTGATGGAAAGGTATCGACCTATAAAGCTAGATTGGTAGCGAAAAGATACACTCAAAGGCAAGGCGTTGACTATGAGGAAACCTTTTCGCCAGTCGCGATGCTGAAGTCCATTAAGATTTTGCTGGCCATAGCTGCGTGGTACGACTACGAGATATGGCAAATGGATGTGAAGACCGCCTTCCTTAATGGAGATATTGAGGAAGAAATTTACATGGCGCAGCCGGAAGGCTTCATATCTTCTGGAAGTGAGCAAAAGGTTTGCAAACTCCAGCGATCCATTTATGGATTGAAACAAGCATCCCGAAGTTGGAACATTAGGTTCGACTCAACTATCAAAGAGTTTGATTTTGAGAAGAATCCGGAGGAACCTTGTGTATACAAGAAGGTTAGTGGGAGGGCAGTGATATTTTTAGTGCTTTACGTTGATGACATTCTACTCATTGGGAATGACGTAGGAATGCTGCAACAAACGAAAGCATGGTTGTCCACACGTTTCTCAATGAAGGATTTGGGAGAAGCATCTTATGTATTAGGAATACGCATCTATAGATATAGAGCAAGAAAGATGCTTGGCTTATCCCAAAGCCTGTACATAGACACCATTATGAAACGGTTTAGCATGGAAGAATCCAAGAAGGGATTCTTGCCAATGTCCCATGGGGTTCGTCTCTCGAAATCTATGTGTCCGCAAACACCTAGTGAAATCGAGGAGATGAAAAGGACGCCTTATGCTTCTGCCATAGGAAGCATAATGTATGGCATGCTATGTACGAGACCCGATATTGCGTATGCTGTGAGTGTCACAAGCAGATATCAGTCTAACCCCGGCCCGGCTCACTGGAAATCCGTGAAAGATATCCTCAAGTACTTGCGAAGAACTAAGGATATATTTTTGGTCTATGGGGGTGCCGAGTTGAAATTAGAGGGTTTTACTGACTCTTGTTTTCAATCGGATGTGGACGACTTAAAGTCGAATTCTGGATTTATATTCACGCTTAATGGTGGTGCCGTGTGTTGGAAGAGTTCCAAGCAAAGCACGACGGCCGATTCCACTACCGAAGCGGAATACATTGCAGCGTCCGAAGCGGCGAAAGAAGGGACTTGGATAAGGAAATTCATCCAAGAGTTGGGTGTCATTCCTGATGCTAGTGATCCAGTACCGTTGTACTGTGATAACACCGGAGCCGTGGCGCAAGCTAAGGAGCCACAATCTCATCAGAAGTCGAAGCATATTCTGATGAAGTATCAAGTGATCCAAGAGATCATTGATAGAGGTGAAGTTAAGGTTGAACGAGTCGCCTCGGAAGAGAACGTTGCAGACCCCTTCACGAAGCCTTTACCGAGATCGGTCCATGAGAAACATCGAGAGTCGATGGGATTGCGATTTATGGGTAGTTGGCTTTAGGTCAAGTGGGAGATTGTTAGAGTAGGTGACCAACAAGCCAACATGTGGCTGTGGTCTTTCGTATTTATTATTGTAATAAACGAACCTTTATTCGTATTAATGATAAAACACCTTGGCATTCTATATCTTTGTCCCTTTGTCACAAGCATAGATATAGTCCTTACAGTTATTACAAGTACTAGTAATTGATCGTTAGGATCGTGAGATATTTACTCAAGTATTATAACTGTTAAACGTGTTCCTAGTCGAAGGGTTACGCCACTAATGAGGATATCGGCCTTTCCCATTAAGACTAGCACTTAGTGTATGTGTACTGCATCTCATCAGTAAACGGTATTGTGATATCGGCATGCATAAGTGGGTGCTCGTAATTTGACGAGTTCACTGAACTCCCTCACCCTAGAAATCTCTAAGTGGTTCCCAATAATCGAGTAGAGATATCTATGGTATAGTTGTACACCATTAGTCCTTATGACCTAGACATCATTGTGACTTCACTAGAGGACCAGCTGTATCGTGACCTGTCCCTGAGTTCCACCGAGGACCATCCCAAGGGCCAGTGTTCGTGCAGTCCGAAATCTAGTGGGAGGTCTGTGCATTGTAGTCGGGGATTCGATCGTTAGAATAGTCTTGGATGTCCTGTGTGTTCTGAAAGTTTGTAATCATTCTAAGTCTCTGGCCAGAGCTGACTAAGTGATGATTAGAGAATTCGATTCTCTAAGTCATGCACGTGACGATTACAACACTTGGAACGATCGCACCATCATCGAACATATAAAGAGGTCTCGATGAACCAATGCCTCTAGTTCGATCGGGACATATGTATCGAATGGACCGTACTATACGTTAACTATATCTGAAGGTTCTTGCAGGCACTTCATTTGTATCTAGGGAATCATGGCGCGTAGTTGCTAGACGCCAATCTTGATTCGTTGGGTGATTAAGGTGAAACGAGCTTCATCTTAATCGTAACCCTAAGGGACGAGTTTTTACCACAAAGGGTTGTGGGCCCACGGCTAGCTTACACCTGAACCATCGAGGGTCACACTGATAATGTTAAATCGAGTTATTTTTGTTGCACGACCCCTTGTAAAATTACGAGCACCCACTTATGCATGCCGATATCACAATACCGTTTACTGATGAGATGCAGTACACATACACTAAGTGCTAGTCTTAATGGGAAAGGCCGATATCCTCATTAGTGGCGTAACCCTTCGACTAGGAACACCTGAACCATCGAGGGTCACACTGTGCAACATAAATAACATTTTACAAGGGGTCGTGCAACAAAAATAACTCGATTTAAGATTATCAGTGTGACCCTCGATGGTTCAGGTGTAAGCTAGCCGTGGGCCCACAACCCTTTGTGGTAAAAACTCGTCCCTTAGGGTTACGATTAAGATGAAGCTCGTTTCACCTTAATCACCCAACGAATCAAGATTGGCGTCTAGCAACTACGCGTCATGATTCCCTAGATACAAATGAAGTGCCTGCAAGAACCTTCAGAGATAGTTAACGTATAGTACGGTCCATTCGATACATATGTCCCGATCGAACTAGAGGCATTGGTTCATCGAGACCTCTTTATATGTTCGATGATGGTGCGATCGTTCCAAGTGTTGTAATCGTCACGTGCATGACTTAGAGAATCGAATTCTCTAATCATCACTTAGTCAGCTCTGGCCAGAGACTTAGAATGATTACAAACTTTCAGAACACACAGGACATCCAAGACTATTCTAACGATCGAATCCCCGACTACAATGCACAGACCTCCCACTAGATTTCGGACTGCACGAACACTGGCCCTTGGGGCGGTCCTTGATGGAACTCAGGGACAGGTCACGATACAGCTGGTCCTCTAGTGAAGTCAAGGTGATGTCTAGGTCTTAAGGACTAATGGTGTACAACTATACCATAGATATCTCTACTCGATTATTGAGAACCACTTAGATATTTCTACGGTGAGGGAATTCGGTGAACTCGTCAACTTACGAGCACCCACTTATGCATGCCGATATCACAATACCGTTTACTGATGAGACGCAATACACATACAGTAAGTGCTAGTCTCTTAATGGGAAATGCCGATATCCTCATTGGTGGCGTAACCCTTCGACTAGGAACACATTTAACAGTTATAATACTTAAGTAAATATCTCACGATCCTAAAAGATCAATTACAAGTGCTTGTAATAACTGTAAGGAATATATCTATGTTTGAACAAAGGACAAAGATATAGAATGCCAAGGTGTTTTATCATTAATACAAAAAATGATTATTTATTAGAAGAATAAATGGAAAGACCACAGCCACAAGTTGGCTTGTTGGTCACCTACTCTAATAGTAAGGCCAAAACATGAGGTACTTAACGGATATATTACACTTGATTATATAAATGAAATAAACCAAAACTAAATAAATAAATGGCAATTGTAACTATCAAATGAGCTGGAAGAATTTCCTAGGACTTACCAGGAGCAACATTATTTTTAGGGAAAATGAGGAATAACCCCCTCAATACACAAAATAATAGAGTCCATGCCCATTATAATATTCACTATTTGTAGAGAAATCTAAAATCAACAGTAGGAATTGTGAGACCCACTCATGTGTTTATTATTCCAATTTTGTTCTCTCTTCTCCTACTATTTCTCTCTCTTCTCAACTGTCCCTTTCTTTCTCTCTCCTCCCCCCTCTTTTTATATTTTTTACGTTTCTTTTTTTTCCTCTTTCTCTCATTCACTTTCTCTCTCCCTCTCTCTCTTCCCTGATACGTCTCTTTCTATTTCTCTTTTCTTTTCTTTCTCTCGAATCATTCGCTCTTTCTCTCTTCTCTACTAAAATCGACTTATATATCTTCTCTACCAAAATTGACGGATCCATAGCCGACGCATCTTCATGGCTACCATTGTTTCACCCAGTCTAGTAACAATGAAACATTCAGATCTGTTTTCTGACGAAGCAGCATCTGCCGCCGCTCTTTCTTAACGCACCCCCGTCACTGATTTTCTAACTCAAAAATCTCCGCCACTAGAGTCTTGCATTATTGTCTTGGATCCTTATGCTCATTTCATTGGCTCAGTTCTAATTTTCAACGAAAATTACGGCTAGTGATAATTGTATTGTGGAAATTTGTTTTTTAGGAGGTATCCATATGCTGCAGACTATTGAGATTATTTGGGACTTTAGGCGTAATTGTGAAAGTGTTGGAATTACTTACCGATGGATAAATAATTTTACGGTGGTGAATTTTGGTCATAAAATTATGGTACAGAAATGACCACTGACTACTATAAATTAGTAGTTAACTATCACAATTTATAGCTAACTATTAAAATTTCATAGTTAACTTTCACTATTTTGTAGTTGACTGACACAATTTTATAGCAAACTAGAAGAATAATATAGTTGAGATCGTTTGGGACTTTGGACGTAATTGTGAAAGTGTTGGAATTACTTGTCGATGGTTGAATAATTTGAGGGTGATGAGTTTTGGTCTTAAAATTATGGTATATAAATGATTATTGACTACTATAATTTAGTAGTTAACTATCACAATATATAACTAACTATTAAACTTTCATAGTTAACTTTCACTATTTTGTAGTTGACCGACACAATTTTATAGCAAACTAGTAGAATATTATAGTTGACTACTAAAGTCTGTAGTTAAATTCATTAATTTAGTTGTTTACTAATATTTCGTAGATCTTTCCAAAAAAAAAAGGTAAAAGTAAAAAAAGATCGAAATATATTTAAAAGGATTAAAATAATTAAAGAAGAGAGAGAGAGAGAGAGAGAGAGAGAGAGAGAGAGAGAGAGAGAGAGAGAGAGAGAGAGAGAGAGAGAGAGAATTAGTTGACCGGTCTTATTTAAAGGGAGGGGGGTCTAGTTCAAAAGAAAAATGTACGGATAGTATTGGGATACGTAAAATGGAGGGGGTTGCACCATATTAAAAGAAATCTTGGTACCTAGTTCTAATATTTTTGCTAATGAGGGGGTTATAACCCATTAACCCTTATTTTTATTAATACTATAAGATAAGAACTAAATATTTTCTAAATTATTAAATAATATTTCCATAAAAATAATATTAAGTAAAATAATAATTTTAGTGGGAAAAATACGTAGATTTGGGAACAAAAAATCTGGATAATTAATGGATTATTAAACTTGATGATATAAAATAAAAAAATAATAATTAATTAAATAAATTACAATTTAACTATCAAATAAGAGGAAAAAACTTCCTAGGGCCTTACTTTTATGGGATAATTAGTTAGACTCCCCTCATCCCAACTATATAGGTGGAAGTCCAATTTATTAGATGATTATAGTTGTAGGTCCCTTAACCAAAAAACATAATATTAGTTAATAAAAATATTAAGTAAATAGACATAAATACCCCAAACAATATATTGTGTTATATAGTAGTTATTTCTAGAAATAAGAAAACAAATCCCTCATATTAAGTGACATCATTTATTATGTTAATGAAAGAGGCTCTGACCACATAAATTGTTTGACTAGGATCTAAAACAGCAACTGTCAAATCGTCATGCCATTCGGGATTAACAGTCTTTCTGACAACACAAGTCTTCAGAATCTGCAGCGCAATCATTTATATATAGTAAATTGCAATTCGTTTTTGTAAAAAAGGAAAGCATAAAAGATCGAAAACCCATACGAGAAAGAACACCAAATATCTTTAGTAAAAACACAAAACCTGTTTGGATATTCTGACAGCAACATAAGGATTTCTCTTGGGGTGATTGCGACCAGCAAGATTGATACCTCTCTGCACATAAATTTTGAGCAGTCCAGGCATTAAAGCTCGAATTTGAAGAGCATCGTATCCTAGGTTCTCTCGTTGCTCTGATACTTCCTGTGCCGATGTCAAAAGGGAATTTTCGCAGCGGTGTAAGTCGATCACTTGAAGCGGTAATATTTCAGCAAAATCTGAAGGGAACTCATTCAGTCTCACGATTCCGAGATGTATTTGCTCAAGACATGGGAAATGTGTATTGTCTGATTCCCAAATCTCCAACTCACACTCATGAATCAACAAGCACTTGAGTCGAGCGAATTCCCCTTCATTTGAAATCCACTTTTGCCCTACAGCGGAATTCGACCGCAGTTTGAGAACTTCAAGATTTGGTAATGAACCAACAATGGACATATCTTCTCTTGCATTCAGAAGGCCAACTTTTTAAGTGAACTTGGAAAGACCAAGCGTACCAACAAATGCGAGACTAAGTGATTCAAGTTTATGGAGAAAGACGAGATTGCTTAAACAATAAGATCCAATTGCAGGACAAACAATTCCCAACTTTTTCAGATTCAGGATTCGTTTAGTTACCTCTTTAGGACATTCGAAATCTTTGACTATTGAATGTGTTTTTAGATTTTCAAGAACTGTGATTTTTTCACCACGTGAAGGAGGATCTGCCACATCTCAATAGGTAGAGTCAACTCTCCACCAACAACTAAGGTTTGTAGGCTCCAAAGTCGGGATAATATAAACGACGACATAAAGATCAAACCCGTGCAAGAGACATATCTATCAACCACATCCAATACCCGTAGTAACGGAGACCGACGAGCAGTATAAGTAGACAAATTCGCAGAAAAGAAGGTTAAGAAAGACCGAATAGATGGCGTTAGTGTCATATCTTTCCATTGGCCACCATTAATTCCGAAGGTGAAGCATTGTGGTTACCAGTTTTGAAGGGACTATAAAATTATCTTTCTGAGCTTCTCTCCTACATAGATCACTTAAATAGATAAATTATCCGTCTTCGACAAAGTTGTTACTTCATGAGCTACTTATTTGGCCTCCCCTGAAACGTGATGTGTCCAAAAATGCTCAAACCACTCACTCGCCCGCTCGATATCCTCTATGATAGTCATATGTATGGAGTTTCGGAATTTTAAGATTCACTAACTGTGGCAATATAACCTCCAACGAGTCACCTTCTACTACATTCTTCTCCAATTATTTGGACTAGCCATTTCGATTTTATTAATCAAATTGATGTTACATTTATTTATTCTTCTTCTATACCTCCTCTGAATTAAAAAAATTACTATACATGTCCGAAACTACACAAAAAACAAAATTTCCATTTAAATATATGATTTCGTTAAACGTATAAATTATTTTACATTGCAATTTCATTATTTTACTCAATGTTTAATTTGATCCAACCACACCCTTAAATTAGTGGAAGTAGGAACTTCAACCACTCGACCGAAGTTCAATTTCACCAGATTCTATTTAATCAATCCACCAGAGTTGAAGTTCGACTTGGCCACATTCGGCATTTTCCAATCTCAAGCACATGTCCTGTATTACTCTCCCATTTTCCCAGACAATGGAACTTTCTTTAGACAGGCAATTGGAGCTTGAAGGCAATATTCTTGTGATTGTTGTACCGTTTGGAAGGCCATTTTGATGCACCCAACCGGCTTCTAATAATGGTTTAATATCAATCACTGCATTACCCATCTTGTTATCCATGTTGCTCAACTTGTTGTGGTCTCGCACTGTCTACAACCATTATACACAAACTATGAATCAGCATATACACATAACATATTTGAAACTACAGATTTTGGATCTACAAAGAAAAATGGGGTGAAATAAATATTGCAAAACTAGTTGCCAAATTTATTTTTATCTTAAATTAGAGAATCTCACCAGAGAAACTGGACGGCTAGAATCGAAAACGTAAATTGTGAGTACCTCATCCCATATAGGATGAACATCATTTGTCACAACACGAGTCTCCACACTCTGCATCATAAAGATTTGTACTAAATTTCAAATTTGTTTTTGAAAATTCGGATGACAAAATATTTAATGCAAATTTGTTATCCTTTTTATCTAAAAGAATATTATGAAGAGGGTGAAAATAACATTAATGAACAAAAAAAAACATCAAAAGTAGGAACACGAAACCTGATCGCCCATCGTGATAACAACATAAGGATCTCCACCACCAACAGCAAGATTAATACCTCTCTTCACCAAAATTTTGAGCACTCCAAATGTAAAACTTTGAACATAAAGAGCATCGTAATCTAGGTTCTTTCGTCGCTCTGATATTTCATTTGCAGATTCCCAAAGGTCATTGCTGCTATAGTGAAGTAAGTCAATTACTTGAAGTGGTAATATTTCGGCAAAATCCGAAGGGATCTTCTTGAGGTTTAAGCATCCAAGATGTAGCTCCTCTAGACATGGGAAATGTGTATTGTCTGCTTCCCATATCTCCAATTCACGCTTGTGAATCCATAGGAACTTCAGTCGAGTGAACTCCCCTTCTTTTGGAATCCACTTTTTCCCTATAGCAGCATTTTTGCGCAACTCGAGAACTTGAAGGTTGGGCAAAGAACCAACAACTGACATATCTTCCCAAGGAATCTTGCATTCACTTAATATCAACCCTTTAAGTGAACTTGGGAAGACAATTTCTCCACAGCAACGAGTACCAGTAATTAATTCCAGGTAAAGTTGTTCGAGTTTATGGAGAAGTCCAAGATTCCTTAAACAATTAGATCCAGTTGTCCCACAAACAATTTCCAACTTCTTCACATTTGGGATTCTATTAATTACCGCTTCAGTGCATTCAAAATCTGCGACTCTTGAAAGTGTTTGTAAATTTTCAAGAAGTATGATTTTCTGGACATTATCTGGAGGCGGAGGATCGGGCAAGATAATAGAGTTGGCCACAACATGTCGAAGTTGGGACATCTGCCATATCTCACCTGGCAGAATCAACTCTCCATCAACAACTAATGTTTGTAGGCTCCAAAGTCGGGATATTGAAGACGACATCGACATCATCGGACACATGCAAGAAACATACCTTGAGTTAATTAGCTGTAGAATCTCATCTTTGGGATATATATCAACTACATCCAATACTCGTAGTAATGGAAACCGACGAGCCGTGTAATCAGTTGAAGCCCCTTTAGAGAAGCATAACAAAGACCGTGTAGGTATCTGTGATGTATATGGCTTATGTTTCGTCCCTTTCCACTTTCCGCCATTAATGCTGAGACGTGGTGTGATCTTCATGAAAGTTAAAATATCGGGGTTATAAAGCTTTCTAGCGAACGAGAGAATAAAATTGTCTTTCTGAGCTTCTCTCCTGCATAGGTTACTTAAAACATCATGAATGTTGCAGTATGTCACTTCTCCCGTATCTAACCGCCAATCGACCAAAATGAGATTTCGATCAATAAGATCCTCCAAGTACTCCTTTCCAATTTCTTCTAAGCTTTTATGCCCACACTGCCTAATAAATCCTTCAGCAACCCACAACCTGACCAGCCTTTCCGCTATGATGATATGATCTTCAGGAAACACGGCAAAGTAAAGGAAACAAGGCTTTAGATGTATAGGCAAGTTATTATAGCTCAACAATAGTATCTTCATGCAGGACTCATCATCTTGATTGTTTACTGCTGAAGTTACATCTTTTTCAATTGACACCCAATGTTCTTCCGTCTTGGACTTTGCAAGAACCCCAGCAATCACAACAAGGGCTAATGGAAGTCCTCTGCATTTTGTCGCAATACTTTTTCCAGTTCCCTCCAATTCATCGGGGCAACGTTCTTCTGCAAATATCTTTTCACGGAGTAAATCCCAGCTCTGTGATTTTTCTAGAAGATTCAGTTGATAAGGGCTACAAGATCCAATATCTACAGCCAACTTCATCAGCCTAGTAGTTACCAAGATTCGACTTCCATTATTATTATCAGGAAGGAACCTTTTTACCATATCACATGCTTTGATATCCCACATGTCATCCATTACTATCAAATACTTCCTCCCAAATAGAGTTTTGTGCAGTCTGTCTCCTATTGCATAATCATCATCATCATCATCGATCTCATGTGCATTTCGATATGTATTGTTGATCTGATGCAAAAGGCCTAGGAGAATCTTCTTGTAAGTATATTCCTGGGATACCGTAAACCAAGCACGTAGCTGAAAGTGCTCCACAATAAAGGGATTGTTAAAAACATTAGTGGCAAGGGTAGTCTTACCTATGCCTCCCATTCCTACAATAGAGATGATCCGAAGATTAGATTCGTTGGTGGAGAGAGCGCCCATGATTTCAACCATGTGGTCATCGAATCCCACCATGTTGTTTTTGCCACCGGCCGGAAGAAGAGGCCTTGATGAAGAAGAAGAACTAGCTTTTGTTGTTGTTAAGTAGTAGTTATTAGGTCGTTGCATATCTTTCTTCAATTTCACCAACTTTTTCTCAATGAAAAGGAACTCTTGTATTGAAATTTCTACAGCTTCAAACAAGAAATTGGAGCTTTCTTCTCTATCGGCTGAAGATCTTCCAAGAATTTGGTTCATCACATTGAACTCAACAATATATTCTGCTGCATATGCTGCATCACCGATCATCGTCTCCAAGCCTTCCATCTCTTTGTTGCCTCCACTACTTGTATAATTTTTGAAAAAATCTTCCAAAATGTACTCGGCCTTATCTCGTAGAGATTGAATCTGTTTTCTGTCAAAATTGATGTGAAGGGTGGGAGGTGGGTGGAGGAGGATCTGATCAAGAGTGTGAGTGAGAGAAACTAAAGCTGCATAAGCTGCAGCCATCTCTCTCTCTCCGGATAATTCACCAACAGCTCAAACCTGTGTAACAAGAAAAAGAGTTGAAGACCAAAATTGTGGGATATGTGGCTCTTATGTGTTATGAATCACCACCACTTCTTTATAACTCAAAGTCAATATACATTGACTGGGTTTGTCGGCAAGCTTATTTGCCTGTTTTTTTTTTTTTTTTTTTTTTTTTCTTTTTGCCCTCTCTGATATGCCTAATTTATGCATAAATTATAGAGCAAATTACGGCCCGAGTTAATGGCCAAATTAGAG